>NW_015649998.1:567358-612921 GCF_001515625.1 Sinocyclocheilus rhinocerous
TTTTTTTTTGTGCACTTAAACCAATGTTATTTTAGAATTATTTATATGCTACTATAGTATTTATTGATCTAATAAATTACATTTTATTTTTCTATTTTCAGTTTTCATTTTAATTTTAATTTTAGTAATTTTGTTATATGGTTTTATCATTTTTATTACTTTATTTAAAAAAAAATCATTTAGCCTTACTTTATTTTTATTTGAATTTAAAGCTTAATTTTATGTTAGTAGACATAATGTTAATGAATATTTAACATAGATTTCTAATATTTATATTTTATTTTATTTCAGCTTTATTTAAATTAACATTTTTTTAAAAATATAGTTTTAGTTTTCTGATTCCTCTTGCAGCCAAAAATGACTGAATTCGCTGTGGCTTTTCTAAAAAATTTTCGTTTTTGTGCTGTTTTGTAGTGAAAACCCAGCAATAATCATGATGTAATTAGTGTCAGTGACAGTAATAGTACAATTACTTGTAAATCCTTTTCAAGTTTTTACAATTAAACAATTATATTGTCTATTGTGTAATATTGCTTTTGCAAGTTACCTCTCAAGTTACCATTTCTTTGTGGGAAAATTGTGGAAATAAGATAAAAATTCAAGTTGCTGCAAATAATACGGTATTTGCTTTATTTTGGATTAAATTCTGCAATCTCAGAATCATGAAATCTTGGAGGGACTAGCTATGAGCAGCATATATTGTTAGAAGTAACGTTTATTTAAAAAAATGCTGCCATTTCATTTTATTTATTTGTAAACAATGTATTTTTATTGATCCAGGTAGCGTTGGTGTATCCAAACAGTGACCCTGGTATGTTCTGGGTTGCGTTTTATGGCTGTTTGTTGGCTGAAGTCATTCCTGTGCCCATCGAAGTTCCACTATCCCGAAAGGTAGTCACACATTTACCAATAATATATTATAAATAGCTTTCAAATCTAAATAGAGTGCCAGCAATTCATACTGGTATATGTGTTTGCAGGATGCTGGGAGCAGCCAGGTTGGTTTTTTGTTAGGTAGCTGTGGGGTGGGTCTGGCTTTGACCAGTGAGATCTGTTTGAAGGGTTTACCCAAGACCCCCACTGGAGAAATATTGCAGTTTAAAGGTCAGAGACTTCACATGCAAATTAATGATCCATTTCCTTTCAAAAGCCAGTCAGTGATGGTGATTTTTATAACAGATCTAATACTAGTTGGGTTTCTGATAGGCTGGCCCAGGTTAAAGTGGGTAGTGACGGACTCCAAATACCTCACAAAGCCTTCAAAAGACTGGCAGCCTCACATACCAACAGCCAACACAGACACGGCATACATAGAGGTAAGATCATGTGCATGCTTTATGTGTTTCTGTGTGTGTATGTTTGTTGAATTGATGTAAATATTCTTCTCTCTTGTTCTTTCATGTAGTATAAGGCCAGTAAGGAGGGCACAGTGATGGGTGTTGCGGTTTCAAAAGTTGCCACGTTAACACATTGCCAGGCTCTCACTCAGGCCTGTAACTACTGTGAGGGTGAGTGATGCTGTTGCTATGGAAACACCATCCTTTTGTTGCAGCTACACTAAACCAAAAAACTAGCTATGCAGCTTTATGCCCTGCTCGTTTGGAGATGTAACGAAATATGTCTGCATTCAGGTGAAACGCTGGTGAATGTTTTGGACTTTAAGAAGGACATGGGTTTGTGGCATGGAGTTCTCACGGTGAGTGACAAAAATGTCTCATCAATGCTGCTACTACAGATTTTTTCAGAATCAAGGTGTGTTGATCTGCCTACTGCAGATGCAATAACTGAAACTGGTGAGATTATAATTGGATGAATTCCCTAACCCTAACCTAGAAGAAATACATATTTCAATGCCCAAGTCCAGTGTTAAGTTTCCACAGTCTGTGATGATTTGGGGTGCAATGTCATCTGCTGGTGTTGGTCCATTGTGTTTTTTGAAAACCAACGTCACTGCACCCGTTTACCAGGAAATTTTGGAGCACTTCATGCTTCTTTCTGCTGACCAGCTTTTTGAAGATGCTGATTTCATTTTCCAGCAGGATTTGGCACCTGTCCACACTGCCAAAAGCACCAAAAGTTGGTTAATGACCATGGTGTTGGTGTGCTTGACTGGCCAGCCAACTCACCAGACCTGAACCCCATAGAGAATCTATGGGGTATTGTCAAGAGGAAAATGAGAAACAAGAGACACAACTGATCACCTCCATGCCACGCCGAATTAGGGCAGTAATTAAAGCAAAAGGAGCCCCTACCATGTATTGAGTACATGTACAGTAAATGAACATACTTTCCAGAGGGCCAACAATTCACTAAAAATGTTTTTTTTTATTGGTCTTATGAAGTATTCTAATTTGTTGAGATAGTGAATTGGTGGGTTTTTGTTAAATGTGAGCCAAAATCATCACAATTAAAAGAACCAAAGACTTAAACTACTTCAGTCTGTGTGCATTGAATTTATTTAATACACGAGTTTCACAATTTGAGTTGAATTATTGAAATAAATGAACTTTTTCACGACATTCTAATTTATTGAGATGCACCTGTACTTACAAATTGTTGTTGTTAGCTACTGATTCTAAATTAAATGACAAAAATTTTAATTAATAATGTAGTCCATTACATTACACATTTTAGATAATATAATCAGACTACGTTTTGATTAATTTTAGATTACTTTTATACTTGTACCATATTCATGTTAAATTGCAAAGAAAATATATTCCATTTGATGTTATTAACAACATAAAGTGAATTAAGCATTACATTATTTCAAGGTTTCCCAAAGTGGTGTTTGTGAAGGAACTGCAGGGGGTTTGTGAGTTTAATGAAAAGCTAATTATTAATTAAGTCATGAAAATGTAAAATAAAAATAAATCATTTAAAAATAACATCAATTAAAATGACACTTACTAAAAAATGAAATATTTCGTTTATCTGCATGTCATGTAGGCATTTTATAAAAGAACATTTAAAAGATTTTTAATTCTAATATTGCTATTGTGTAAAAATATGTAATCAAGTAATCAATAAAAATGTAACTGTAGTCTGATTGCAAGTATTTTAAAATGTAATTTAATCTAATTATAAGTACTTAATTTTTGGAATCTGATTACGTAATCCAAATGACATGTAATCAGTTACTACCCGGCACTGGCCATAACAGTATATATATATATATATATATATATATATATATATAGCATTTCGGTAATGATAATTAGGTTATTGAAAATTAGGCTTTATTGTCTTGAAAGTAATGTCACAATGCAAAAAAAAAGTTTTGATCCTAAAATAGGCTGATTTCTTTTTTCTTTTCTTTTTTTCTTTTTTGATTTTAGATTGCAATTTGACCTTGGCCATTTTTGAAGCATTCGAACAATAATATCTGTATGTATTTCAGAGTGTGATGAACCGAATCCACACCATCAGTGTTCCATATGCAGTAATGAAAGCTTGTCCACTTTCCTGGGTTCAGCGAGTTCACATACACAAAGGTACAACAAACAAAAAACCAAATGTATGTCTGTCATCTACACACATTTGTTTTGATATGAAAAACGTCTTTTTCTATAGCACGGGTTGCCCTGGTGAAGTGTCGTGACCTGCATTGGGCAATGATGGCTCACAGAGATCAGAGAGACACCAGTCTGGCCTCGTTGCGCATGCTAATTGTTGCTGACGGAGCCAATCCTTGTGAGTGACACTACCAGACCTCCTGCAGAGACTCCATGGGAGATGATGTTCATTTAATATTCATATTCAACAATTTGACTCTTTTCATCTCTTTGTATCTCCATCTCTTTCTGATTTAGGGTCGGTTTCATCATGTGATGCCTTTTTAAACGTATTCCAGGCTCATGGTTTGAAGCCAGAGGTCATTTGCCCGTGTGCTACGTCACCTGAGGCCATGACGGTTGCCATACGGAGGTATATCATTCTTTTGACGAACTGCAGGGATCCCTGTTTAGAAGCACTAGCTATTTGTTTCCTGATTGTGAAATGTTTCTCCAGGCCTGGGGTCCCTGGTGCTCCTCTTCCAGCGAGAGCCATCCTGTCCATGACTGGGCTGAGCCATGGGGTCATTAGGGTCAACACTGAAGACAAAAACTCTGCTCTCACCGTCCAGGATGTGGGACACGTCATGCCTGGAGGTGTGTGTGCTACTAATGCTAATTTTATATACCACCGATCAAACCGATCAAAAGTTTGGAATAATTAAGGTTTTTTTTAAATGTTTTTGAAAGAAGTTTCTTATGCTCACCAGGGATTTGGATAAAAATGCAGGGAAAACAGTCATGTTGTGAAATATTATTAAAAGACCTGTTTTCTATTTTAATATATTTTAAAATGTCATTTATTGCTGTTATGGCAAAGCTGAATTTTCAGCCGCCATCACTCCAGTCTTCAGTGTCACATGATCCTTCAGAAATCATTCTAAAATGCTGATTTGGTGCTCACACTACTTATTATTGTCAGTGTTGAAAACAATTTTTGCTGCTTAAACGTTTTGTAGAAACCATGATACACGCATTCAGAAGTTTGGTCTATGTAAGATGTCTGTGTAAAATACTTTATTCAGGAAGGACACATTCAGTTGATCAAAAGTGAGAGATATTTATTATATAGATATTTATTTATAATTATTTTCAACTTTTTTTCAACAAAGAATATATTGTATGTATAATATTTTTTCACAAAAATATTAAGCAGCAAAAAGAGTTTTATCATTGATAATAATGAGAACCTTTATTAATATTTGACCATCAATAATAATTGATGTTAATAATAATGATAATATTTAAAGGGGTCATATGATGTTGCTAAAAAGAACATTATTTTGTGTATTTGGTGTAATGAAATGTGTTTATGCGGTTTAAGGTTAAAAAAACACATTATTTTCCACATACTGTACATTATTGTTTCTCCTCTATGCCCTGCCTTTCTGAAATGCGTTGATTTTTACAAAGCTCATAGGTCTGAAAAGCGAGGTGTGCTGTGTTTGGCCAGCTATCCAGTGCGTTGTGATTGGCCGAATACCTCAAGCGTGTGATGGAAATGTTACGCCCCTCACCATACTGTGATGCCATGTCTACTGTACTATGATTTGCATTGTCCACACATACAAAATATAATCATGGTATTACTGTAGATTTATAGAGCTATGGTATTCTCACTCACATTTCCTTCAGAGAAAAATCCAGTTCATAATACCATGTTATCCAAGTTTAAATATGTTTGTCAAGCACGCATGAAGTTAGCATGTGTGTTTGTGTGTGTTTTAGCATTGATGTGCATTGTGAAGCCGGATGGGCCGCCCATGCTGTGTAAAACGGATGAGATTGGAGAGATCGTCGTGAACTCTCGAGCTGGTGGGAACATGTACTACGGCCTGCATGGAGTCACTAAAAACACCTTTGAGGTATGACGATCAATTTAACACTCACATACACAGACAATGTTGTAACTTTGCACGGAATTACACACCATAAATATATTTCTAATGGAATAATGCTGTAGTTTTGATGTGTATGTGAATGTTGTGTTGTTTGTTTGAAATCTCGCAGGTGATCCCAGTCAATGCTAGTGGCACTCCTATTGGTGAAATCCCATTTGTGCGGTCAGGATTACTGGGGTTTGTTGGACCGGTAAGAGTGTGAAAAAGGAAAACGAGAGGGACAGTGCATTTTTTTTTCATGTGAATAAAATCTGTTTTCCCCCCTCCCTTCCTTCAACAGGGTAGTTTGATATTTGTGGTGGGTAAGAATGAGGGCTTGCTAATGGTTAGTGGCCGTCGTCACAATGCTGATGATCTAGTAGCGACGGCACTAGCGGTGGAACCAGTCAAAACTGTGTACAGAGGAAGGTGAGGGTTCCCACTTGAATATGGAGAGAACAATGTAGTCTTAAAATTTATTTTAATGAGAGAAGATATTAATCTGAAGTGTGTGTGTGTTTGTTTTGTAGGATTGCGGTGTTCTCAGTGACTGTGTTCTATGATGAGAGGATAGTGATCGTAGCAGAGCAGAGGCCTGATGCCAGTGAAGAAGACAGCTTCCAGTGGATGAGTCGGGTTCTACAGGTGCAGACAAATTTATAGCAGTGATTTTAAATTGATTGTTTTATACTTATACTAAATCTGATCGGATGTCGGTGCCAATAGCCTCATGGGCAGCTCGCCGACAGCATGCTGACTACGGGCATCCCGAGTTTGAATCCCTACCTTTTCCGCCCCATCTCTCTCTCCCACTTCGCTTCCTGTCAGATCTAAACTGTCCTATTATAATAAAGACAAAAATGCCAAAAATAAATGTAAAAAAAAAAAAAAATGATCGGATGTACCATGTTAATTCCATGGTACGAAAGGCAGTATATGTATACACATCTGTGACTGTACTGCCAATATGTGCTATCTTTTGGTGGAAAAATGGTTTGTGATGATTATTATTAAATATTGCTAATTATTTAATGAATATTTAATGCTGATGTATTATTTAAAAGGTATTTGTCATCAAAATCCATGTTGTTATGGTTTACTAAAACTAAAACGATTACAAATCATTTTCATTAATTGAAATAAAGCTGAAATAAAATAAAAAAAATAACATGAAAAATGTTGTCTTGGCAACTAACTGAAATAAAATAATTTTAAGTTGAAGTACTAAAATTTATAAAACTAAAACTGAAATTAAAATTGAATTAAAGCTAAATAGAAAAAAACTAATACAAATGACAAAAGCACATAACAAAATTATTTAAAAGGATAGTTCGCCCAAAAATGAAAATTTTGTCATTAATTACTCACCCTCATGTCGTTCCAAACCCGTAAGTCCTGTGTTCATCTTTGGAACACAAATTAAGATATTTTTGATTAAATCCGAGAGCTTTCTGACCCTCCATAAACAGCAATACAACTGAAAGGTTCCCAGGCCCAGAAACGTAGTAAGGACATCGGTAAAACAGTCCATGTGACATCAGTGGTTCAGCTGTAATTTTACGAAGCTATGGGAATACTTCTTGCACACAAAGAAAACAAAAATAATGACCTTATTCAACAATTCTTCTTTTCCAAGTCATCATCCTCCGCCATTATGGAGAGTACCACAACACATGCGTGTGCTTTCCTCTGCATGTAAACAAGGCAATGCATGCGTTGTTCTCGTAGCTTCTTAAATTACGGCTGAACCCCTGATGTCACATGGACTGTTTTACCGATGTCTTTACTCCGTTTCTGGGCCTGGGAACCTTTCAGTTGTTTTGCTGTTTATGGAGAGTCGGAGAGCACTCAGATTTAATAAAAAATATCTTAATTTGTGTTCGGAAGATGAACGAAGGTCTTACGGGTTTGGAACGACATGAGGCCGAGTAATTAATGACAGAATTTTCATTTTTGCGTGAACTATCCCTTTAAACCTACAGTAAACTGAAAATATAAAAATAAAAAGATAATTCAAAATATTAGTAATTATTATGATAGTATATAAATAATACTAAAATAACACTGTTCTTAATTAGCTTGATCTAGTTATGCCAATCAGGTTAATGCATTTACATTGAATATAGTTGCATTTTAATTAAGGCAGCAGTTTACCATGGTTAAAGTAAAATCACAACAGTGTCCTATTATTGCTTGCATAAATGTTAATTCATTGTTTAGTTTAACACACATACGTTTGACAATCTTTTATATATGATGCATTTATTTGTTTGTTGGTGGTTTTTGTGTATTGTTTCACAACTGTAGGCAATTGACAGTATTCATCAGGTGGGATTGTATTGTCTTGCACTGGTTCCTGCCAACACCCTGCCCAAAACTCCCCTAGGAGGCATTCACATCTCAGACACCAAGCAACTCTTCCTGGAGGGAGCTCTGCACCCCTGCAACATCCTCATGTGCCCCCACACCTGCGTCACCAACATGCCCAAACCACGTCAAAAACAACCAGGTGTGTATGCAGGGGTTAAATAGAGATCTTAGAGGTGAGGGAACCCTAAAATCTAGAGGTGAAAATCTGATGCATGTGATGTTTTCTCAGAGTGTTCTGTCCTGTTATTATGTCTTTCATAGTCGGTGTTGGCCCTGCCTCCATCATGGTGGGTAATTTGGTTGCTGGGAAAAGAATTGCACAGGCTGCAGGCAGAGATCTGGGACTCATAGAGGACCAAGACCTGGTCAGGAAGGTAAACGGAGACTTATTGTGTATTGTGCCCATACAACCGGAAGTAAATAATGCAAACAGTATCATTTGAATGCATTGTGTGGTATTTTAATGCTTTCGTACGGATGCAGCTGTGCATGTGGCCTACAATGATGGTAAGCATTGTGATCATTATGGCACAATCACATGCATGACACGACTTTTGGCATGATATGATTATTTAATGTTTTATTGATGTTATATGTTTGATGTTATTGATGATGAACTGTCTATCTTGTCTTTCTTAGCATCAATTCCTTACAGAGGCTTTACAGTGGAGAGCTCAAACCGATCCTGACCATACGCTTTATGTACTTTTGAATGCAAAGGTAAAAAAAATACTCATACACACAAAAAACAGAGTGGAAGGACTACACTTGATCAAATCCTTACTTAGAATGTCTTGATTTGCTGGCCAATAATGTGCTCTCTCTCTCTGTCTAGGGAGTGGCAGTATGTACGGCTACATGTGTTCAGCTTCATAAAAGAGCAGAGAAGATTGCAGCTGCTCTCATGGAGAGAAGTGGTATTAACATCGGAGAGAATGTGGTGCTTTTGTATCCACCAGGTAAATCACACATACTTTGTCCTTTTATAGCAGTTAAAAAACTATATTGGAGTAAACCACAAAGACATGGTTAACTGAAGAAAAGTGTCTTATTTCACATGTGAAGAGGATGTTTTCATATAGGTGCCTTAAAGGGGTCAAGAACTGCCTTTTTTGTTTTTTTGTACTGTTCTCTGAGGTACACTTATAATGTTTTTAAGATTTTTACATCAAAAACCATAATTTAGAAGTAATAGGCTAGTTTCTGTCCTGTTTTTAACCCCCTCATCAGAACGCTCTGTTTGAATAGGCATGGTGGATTGTAGACTTGGAAGTAAACACCCATTGCTGTGATTGGCTAATAGTTGTGTATGTTTGACAGCGTACATTCATTCCTCATAGATGGACACTGCTGTGATTTAGGTAAATACGCATAAATAGCTCAATGCATATCATACAATATGTAATAAGAGAAAAAGCAATAGTGACCACGTAATGAAAACAGTTACTCTTACACTTGTGTGTTGCGACATGACTGTCGGATCCATTATAGTCGGCACAGCATCGTCTTTTAGTTTCAATCGTTTTGAAAATCCCGTGTCGAATTGTGCCTTGTTTGTAAAGGAATCCGCTGTGAAATGAAGTGAACAAAGGGCCGAGTTCTTACTGACGTGGTCTGGATCTTCATTAAAAATAAAGTTCATCCACTCTTTCCTAACGCTGGGATCAGAAGGAAGGAAAACAAAGACTGTTTTTCCACAACTTGGTACTGCACAGTGTCTTATTGTCTTTGGAGTCATCTTTATCATTTGGTTTCTGCGTAGATCTGTGTTTCCCCTCTGTTTATTTACACTACATGCACGAATCGGTGGGCGGGGCTAAACAGGCAGTGATGTAGAAGCGGACCTTGATCTTCTTCGGCAGAGGCAGTGCTTATCCACACTATTACCTTATAGAGTGGCACATTCCAGAACCTGTCGTTTTGGCAGACTGGCTTCAATATTTGCTGTTTTTAGACTGAAACTTACAGGATGTTTTTATAATACAGTGAGATCTTATATGTCAAAAGATCAAGGGAACTTTGGTTTCTCAGTTCATGACCCCTTTAAAGGGGCACTAAAACGATTAAAATTTAAAATAAATAAATAAAGCTGAAATCTAAATATTAGATTATTAGAAAACGTCAACAAAATTAGAAATGTTGTCTTGACAAGCACCTGAAATAAGTTGAAGTCCTAAATTCTTAGAACTATAACTGAAAAAAATTAAAGCTAAATAAAAACATATAACAAAATTACTAAACCAAATTAAAAATTAAAATGAAAACTCAAAATGTAAACATAAAAGCTAATTTAAAATATGAATTAATAATATAATTGTTTATGAAGAAATAATACTAAAAAACACTGGTAAAACTGGTCTTTAATTCTAAAGGTCAGTCCAGGAGAAAATGATCATTTAAAAATAATTTAATGATTTTTTACACAATTAAAAATGTTGCCTTGCATTTGAATTTTTTGTGTGTGCAGGTATAGATTTGATCGCAGCATTTTATGGCTGTTTGTATGCTGGTTGTATTCCTGTCACCGTGAGGCCTCCACACCCACAGAACCTCTCTGCCACTCTGCCCACTGTCCGCATGATCATTGATGTAAGTCTGTGTGTTTGCATCTGTTGAACACCTTGATTTGGTTGTGTTTTCTTTTAACTGCTTGGTAGTGAAGGCTCTTCAGCTGCCAGACTCTAACATTGTTCACTTTTCTTGCATCTCTCCTGGTTTCCTCAGGTCAGCAAGGCTGCTTGCATTCTCACTACTCAGGTTTTAACGAAGATTCTTAGATCTAAAGAAGCAGCAACTACAGTAAACATAAAAACATGGCCCATCATAATAGACACAGGTAACACACACCAGTCAGTATTCAATACAGCTGTTGTGCAGAACATACTATACTTTGCTTGTATAATAATAGGTTCAAGTCATGTGACATGACATGACATGACATGACATGATATGATACAATATATTAAATGAGAATTTAGCATATACACTAGATCAGGATTTGCACTTTAATTGAAACAACTTTGAGTTTTGTGTAACAGCTTGACGAATAATAGACTCATCACCACAATAGTCAATTTAAGCACTTACAAGTCTCCATGTTACATAAAATAACAACATAAACTTCCCACCCAGAAACACGCATAGCAAGCAAGCTTAGACATATATCTATAATTAACATGTCCATAATTTCCCCCAGATGACTTGCCTCGCAAACGACCTCCCACAATCTACAAACCGCCCAATGCTGAGATGATCGCCTATCTGGATTTCAGTGTCTCAACCACAGGCATGCTGACAGGAGTGAAGGTGAGAGATCTTTCATAATTCATAATAAGATATGTTTCATAATTATCTTTAGCAGGGTCATTGAATAACTGACCAATCAGAGATGTTTCAAATGGATTGGATGTTGTTAATACACAGTGGTGTCCTGAAACCTAAAACCACTATTGAAAATGTTTCTATTTTGCTATTTTCGCTTTTAAAATCGCAAACCATTTTAGTTTAAATAATATTTACTGATTTTCAGTGTGATCTTAGATGTTTTGGACCCCACTGTAGCAAATATCACCCTCTTAGTTGTACTGTACATTTGAAACTCCCCTCTCTGATTGGCTGTCTATCAGATCTCTCATGCGGCGGTGAGCGCTCTCTGTCGCTCTATAAAGCTGCAGTGTGAGCTGTACTCCTCTCGCCAGATCACCATCTGCCTCGACCCCTACTGTGGACTTGGATTTGTGCTCTGGTGCCTTGCGAGGTAACAGATGGATACACACAAACAGTCACATACAAATGACTCATACTAAGATAAAAATGACTCACAGCATTTTGTCATCTCATGCAATGGCTTGTTCTCTTCAGAATGGATATGAATATGTTTTGAAGGTATTATAAACCTGAAATGTGCCTGTGTTTTACAGTGTATATTCAGGTCATCAGTCCATCTTGATCCCTCCTATGGAGCTGGAGAGCTCGCTGACCCTGTGGCTAGGCACGCTCAGTCAGTACCGCATCAGAGACACCTTCTGCTCCTATTCAGTCATGGAGCTCTGCACCAAGGGCCTAGGTGGACAGACAGACATGCTGAAGGTACGCTCACCTGCATATTTACACACCATTAAAGGCATAGTTCACCCAAAAATGACAATTCTACCATCAATTGCTCACCCTCTTGTCGTTCCAATCCTGTATGGCTTTCTTTCATAGATCCATGGACTCAAAAGATCCATGCAATCATGGATTCAAAATATCCATAAAATCTTCTTTTTTTTTGATCACATGTTCTTCTAATGTTCTTCGTGTCCATCTGACTTCAGGCACGTGGTGTGAACCTGTCATGTGTGAGGAGCTGTGTGGTGGTTGCTGAGGAGCGTCCACGCTTGGTTCTCACACATTCCTTCTCCAAGCTGTTCAAAGATCTTGGACTCTCCATGCGGGCTGTCAGCACTGCTTTTGGGTCGAGAGTTAACCTGGCCATCTGCCTACAGGTAAATTATCTGAACTCAGCAAATTGATTTTCCTTTGCACCTGCTGTAGGCAACGATATACACTCTTCTTACTGATCCATCATCTCTGTTACCAATAAATGCCCCTGTTGAAAAAACCAGCATATGCTGGTTAGGTATGTTTTGAAGCATGGCTGCTAGTTTGAGCTGGTTTAAGCTGGTCCGTAGCTGGTCATGAGCTGGTCCTTTGCTGGTTTAAGCTGGTTATTAGCTAGTCATGGGCTGGTCCTAAGCAACTAGCTCCTGCTCAGGACCAGCTTAGGACCAGCACATGACCAGCTTAAACCAGCTCAAACCAGCAGCCATGCTTCAAAACATACCTAACCGACATATGCCGGATTTTTCAACAGGGGCATTGGTGGGAGGTTGTGGATATGTGATGTTAATATTTGATGTGCAGCTGATCTGTATGTTTGGTGGGTTTGTATTTTTCACAGGGTACCACAGGGCCAGACCCCTCAACTGTTTATGTGGACATGAAGTCCCTCCGGCATGACCGGTAAGATAAGGACAAACACATATAAACACACACAAAACAAATAGTGTTTAAATACTAAAAGTTAAGTGTGAAATGTCACTTTTTGGCCAAACTGAATTGTGTTTGGTGCCATTAAAAGAGCAGAAATCACAGTTTTTCACAGTTTTAAATAGTGCAGAATTCTATCAATTATGAGACCGGGTTTTGTCAAATATGAAGAAAAGCTCCAGAGCTGCTGGTTCCTCCCGGCTCTTAGTGATTATGTCATGTAATAAACACTCTTTCTCCTTGTACAACACTGATGATGGTGTTTCTGTGTTATAGGGTGAGGTTAGTAGAGCGAGGAGCGCCACAGTCACTTCCTCTTGTGGAGTCTGGAACAGTAAGCACATTTCCACTGTTGGATCAAGCATAAATGAAATTGAAAATAGTGTTAATGCCTTTTCTCCCTCTTTTAGATTCTTCCTGGTGTGAGGGTGATCATAGTCAATCCAGAAACTAGAGGACCGCTAGGGGACTCTCACCTGGGAGAGGTGCGTTTACAGAGGAGAATAATAATTGGGTGTTTCTTTAGCGTTGTGCTTTTTTTAAAAGAAAATGAACCTTATAACACACTTCCAATCATTCTAATATTATTTTATTTGTACACTAACAATCATAGGAGAATCATTTTTGGAATACAGTGATTCCTTTGTCTTGCTAAGGCTGATTTTTAAATAGTAATAATAATAAATAAGAATAATTTGGCTAATAATTTGAGAAATCTACAGTTTGACTGGAAATAATACAAGATAAGTGATATTTACCTGGATTTTTTCTTTGTCCATCAAAAAAGATTAGATTTCTTATCCAGTAATACACTTCTTTCTTTCCTAGATTTGGGTAAACAGTCCCCACAATGCAACAGGATACTACACTATATACGGAGAGGAAAATCTGCAGGCTGACCACTTCAACACTAAGCTGAGTTTTGGAGATCCTCAAACACTCTGGGCCAGAACTGGATACCTGGGCTTTGTCAAGAGAACTGAACTCACAGACTCCAGTGGAGGTGAGAGAGAGAAATAAAAATAGATGAATTAATGGCAAAGTGCTCGTGACAGATTGATAAGGGAGATATAGTGTATGTGGGATGCTAAAGTCTGAGACCACATTGAAGATTTTTTTTTTTTAATGCATACCAAAAAGTTTTAGAATTTGAAAAAATTTCAAACAAAAAAAAGTTGTAAAATGAATGAATATATTCCTAGATTCTGAACTGTTTATAGGTCACTAATAAAAAACACATGCATTCTTGTAAAAATTTTCTTGCTTGTTAGATCGTCATGACGCCCTGTTTGTGGTGGGCTCTCTGGATGAGACTTTAGAATTGAGAGGTTTGCGATATCATCCAATTGACATCGAGACCAGCGTATCACGTGCCCATCGCAGCATTGGTGAAAGGTAAAGTCCCAGCGTCACACTCTTTGCTTAATTTTTATTGTCCAATCATGCGGTCCATTACCTCTTATTTGTTTTTCCCCTCCGCAGTGCCGTGTTCACCTGGACAAATCTGCTGGTGGTGGTGGCTGAACTCTGCGGATCCGAGCAGGACGCTTTAGACCTGGTTCCTCTGGTAACCAATGTTGTTTTAGAGGAGCACCATCTGATTGTGGGTGTAGTGGTTATCGTTGACCCAGGGGTCATTCCCATAAACTCCAGAGGAGAAAAGCAGCGAATGCACTTGAGAGACTCCTTCCTGGCAGATCAGCTGGACCCCATATACGTAGCGTACAACATGTGAGTTGAGTCATGGGCGATACAAAGGCTTACCAGAAAGGTGCTATGGAGCCTGGCCTCACAACTGGGATTGGGTCCTTATACAGACAGACTTGGCCCTGTTTTTTCAGGGATAAGGTGTTATTGAACAAAAATTACAAATGTGTGAGATGACTGTTTTGGAGAAGGGATATTATAATAGAATTTCCCTTTTGCTCACTTCCTTCTCCCCCCCACCCCCCCTAGGAAAATGCCACTTACTGTCTGTCCAGTTCTTGGTCATGATTTAAATTTACTTGAATTACATAGCTGTTTTTTTCTACTCAAATGCACTCCTATTCTAGTACTGTAGTAATTCTAGTAATTTTCTTTTAATTAAAATGAGCTTAAAGCCTCAGTTTGTAAGTTTTCACCTGGGTTGTTCGATTCCAGAATTGTTGATTCTGATTCCAAGTATTTGGAATCAATGGAATCGATTCCAGGAGTCAATTCTCAGAATAAGTATAAAAGAGAGACAAAGTGAATTCTCAAAAAGTGCAATATAAACTGTAATTTATACGATTATGATCACTAGAATGAATGATAGGAGGTCTTGATGGATGAGCTACAAAAGACATGAGTCGAGGAATTATGTAGATTTAGCAATATAAATTCTGTATCTTAAATTAGTGTTGTTACAACTCTTTTGGGATGTGTATTAGTGTGCTAATCAAGTTAATGAACAGACTAGGACATCATGCCTCTGAATCCCAACAGCAAAGAATGGAAGATTAGTTTCTTTTAGGATATAGCATTAAATGATTCTGAATATATACACAGAATTGATCTGCAACCCAGCTTATTAATGGTGCTGTGTGTTACAGGGCTTTAAAATGAAACATTTTAGGACAGCATTGGGGTAATAGGGGTATTGATACTCCCCTGGTCATTTGTCATTCATCAAAGCAGCTTACAGTATACTTATGACGCAGGGACAGTCCCTCCAGAGCAACCTGGGGTTAAGTGCCTTTCTCAAGGGCAGTATTGATTATAGGACATTTCTGTAACGCTCTGGTTCATAGAATGCCCTTACCCAGGTTAAAACCCACAGTTTCATCAACCATCTTTTTGGTTAACACACAAATGTGCTACAGAGACTGCAGCCTTCAGCTCATTTTGCTCTGTTTGCTGTCTGTTCTGGAACCATTTAGCAGTTTAAATCTTACCACTGGGGCTTTAACGAAATTTCAGATATGGAGCTATTCTGGTTACAAACGTACATATTTTAATTTGTTTTAGTTCTACAGTACACAATCTATAGCTGTACTAGAAAAATTGCAATGTAATACCCAAAAGTATATAACTTTCTTTTTTTTTTAAATTCTTTTAGTTTTGCAAAAAATTGCAATGTAATACCCAAAAGTATATAACTTTCTTTTTTTTTTAAATTCTTTTAGTTTTGCAATTATATATTACACTGAAAAACTTAATTCCCTCAACCCCACAAGTTCAGCATGAGGATAATCATCCCTGTTATTTTTCATTATCCTTTATGCACTTTATTAGATAAATGCAGATACATTCTGTAACATGGATTATTAATATCTGTCAACAAGGGCATATGTGTAGTATTATATAAATACTTGCATTACTGAGTAGCATATGACTTACACAAAAAAGCGCAGGCACATAAAAAAAAGAGTTAGTTAACCCAAAAATGAAAATTCTGTCATTAATTACTCACCCTCGTGTCGTTTCAAACCCGTAAGACCTTCGTTCATCTTCGGAACACAAATTAAGATATTTTTGATGGAATCTGAGAGCTGTCTGACCCTGCATAGACCGCAACACAACTGAAATGTTCCCAAGTCCAGAAACGTAGCAAGGAGATCTGTAAAATAATCCATGTGACATCAGTGGTTCATCCGCAATTTTGGAGAATATCCGCTGGACTAAACAACGTATGCTGTTCTGTGTCAGCTGCGTCACGCTGGATCTGTTTCCTACGTTGTTGTGATTTGATCTGAACGGAAACAGCGTATCCGTGTGACGCAGCTGACACAGAATAGCATACGCTGTTTACGTCCAGCGGATATTCTCCAAAATGGCACCAGGGTGATGCGGAGGAGACGAATTGTTGAATAAAGTCGTTTTTTTTCTTTTGCACACAAAAAGTATTCTCGTAGCTTCGTATAATTGCGGATGAACCACTGATGTCACATGGATTATTTTACAGATCTCCTTGCTACGCTTCTGGACTTGGGAACATTTCAGTGAGTAACTAGGGTGAGTAATTAATTACATTTTCATTTTTGGGTGAACTAACCCTTTAATGCCCAGTCTAACCTCAGTACCTACATTTACAAATCACACATTCCTTGAGTTTACTTTTCAACATAAAACAGTAAGACAAGAACATTCACCAACTGCTAACCTCATCATCACACACTAAGCCCAAACCAAACACCAACTGAGGAACGTAAAGCTCTATTTTTGCTCACATCTAAAGGTGCTTATAAACATCAGGACAAGCCATTTAAACCTCTGAATGACAAAAAAAGGAATTCAGGCATCTGTACAATAAAATAAAACAACTGTAAAATAACAAAACTCTGTACAAGCAAGCCCCTCGTGAACACCTAACTGTACAAAGGCATCGATTTTACATGTTTGGCAAAGGATCTTTAAAGGACAGTTGCGGTCTCCTGTACTATAGACATTTTTACTAGGAATGACTAACTTCTTGTAAACCATAAATAATTGTAAATTATTGCTTGTGTACAGATGGGAAATTCTACTGTACTGTAAGTTAGTTGCTGTATTCTGTCAGATTTTTGGATTAATATTAACTACTGTCATTGACATCCCTTCGTAGCTGAGCAGGGGTCTGAAGTTGAAGACTTCTTGTAAATAGCTTGCTCTGTTTCTGTTTTTTCTTTTCTGGTTGATCAGAAATGTGATGGGTTGAAGTCTGTCTGTCGTGCATTTCTATTTAGAATTCAGATTCAGAAATCTTACGGTATGTACAAGTCTTTAAGATGTAAGCATGATAAAGTCAAGCACTGTGGGGGCTTGAAAGACTATTTTCAGAGTCCTTACACAACTGATCACTACAGTATGTTAGCCTGACCTCATTCTGGGGTTGTATATGTATGCGTATGTATGGCCACCGCATTGAAAGGTCATTTGTTTGCTGATGAGTTCCACAATACCTTTTCCCAAGTCAGAGACGCTGTCATGAAATGTATTCTCTATTCTCACTGTCATTAATGGCATCAGAGCTGAGCTTATGTGATGAAAGCACAAGCGAGTGAATGAGCTTTTTACATGGGGCATTCAGGGAAATAGTGCTTTCCAGGATGGAGAGGATATTCATTTATAAATATTCACTTTCATGTTTTGCAATGATTTTGTTCTTTAAATAAAAATAATTTATTTGTCATTTACATAAGTGTTAACCAAGTCTTAATATGGACAAGAAACAAAACAAAGCAGAAAATGAGACAAAGTCGGTTCAGTTAATTGATAATCTGTTATGCCAGCTAAGTGCTGGAACCAAAAGAAATGTTTCACACACTATGCAACCAGCTGCAGTTACAAAGGACACATCCGGCAAAGCAACGTACACACTTAACCACTATACAAGAAATAAAATACAGATTATTTGCTTGCTATAAAATGGGAACATGCAATAGTAACGACTTTTTTTGTTTAGACAATGCATATTACTTTTCTGTGTTGATTAAAACTTTGTTCAATTCTCATAGCATTTTTAATTACAAGATTGAGAGAACACATTCCAATTATAAGAATCTGATACGATTTCTTTTAGTCATTCATGGATATAAAAGAAAGTCATGATTATGCAAGCAAGCATTTTCCTGTTGGTTCACATCTTTCTTTTTTGTACATTGGTTATTGTAACTGTTTTATACTCCAATGAAAACCACGAAAAAATAATAAAAGGCTTTTATTTTGCATCTCTGAAGTTTGTTTTTTATAACTGTATCTATCTATCTATCTATCTATCTATCTATCTATCTATCTATCTGACCTTTTGGTGAAAGTGGCCTACACAATGCTTTAATATCACAGCTTTTTGGGGAAAAAAACTTTATTTCTTAGTAAAATATGTGTCATAAAATTATTAATTATAAAATTATTTAATTTTATAGATAACTGCACTGTGTTTTCTTATTATTTTATTAAGGAATGAAAGTTTCAAACAGATTGAAACAGTTAATAGCTGCCATGTACAGGTTCTTTCAAAAATGCAATATTAAAATTAACTAAATTTTTTTCCCCAAAAACAAATTCAACATCATAGTTGGGGCTGTATAACAGGAAAATTATATTGTTCAAGAATTTCTCCATGAAACTTAATAGGGTTTCATTTTTTTGTTCTTAATAATATGAAGAATTCTTGCAGCGACTCCACTTCTAGTAAAAAATAATGTACATTTTGAAATACAGTTTGCACATCTTTGTTTGTGAATATAGTATTTGCCAAGCAGAATATAGAAATTCATAAAATTGCATTGGTTTCATTCATGTCCCCAGACCCCCTTTACGTTTCAGTGATATTGACCAATCACAAAGCTTAATACAGATTTACGTAGCACGTCCTTCTAGAGGGCGGCGCTTATTGCGGCCTTTAGAAAAAAAAACTCAAGCCATCTAGATTTTTTTTCCAATGGAAACCGCCCAGGTTCATTCTATGCATTATTAAATAATTTACTTTACAAATTATATCTCGAATCCTGGCATCTCTATAGACGGCTTTATTGTTTCCAGGAGCGGTTCAAACGGATTGAAGGTAAGGCGTTGATTTTGTTCTGTAACGTTACTCTTCCTCCTCTGTCGCTGCAGTCATGGCGCCCGTCCGGTCGGTTGTAGCACTCGTTACGGGAAGGTGTTTTAATGGCTCCCCGTATCGCTGACGTCTGTTGACGCGGGCATTTGCGTGCCAGTGACTCGCTTGGAACTTTCTGCAGAACGCGGCATAAAGTCGCCCACAGGCTTCACAACACCGCAGCTGTTTGCTTTATTTAGAGATGCGCTTTTGATCAGGATCTCATGGAGGAATAAGACTTTAAGACGCTGCCACTCGTTAAATATTTGCAACATCGCTAAAAAAAAAAAACTAGCTGTTTCTGGTAATGGAGCTTTTTGTGTAGTAGAAACAAGCACGCTTATAAATACCGGCCGAATCTTGTGTATTTTGACAGATACTTCCTTAAATGAAATCATTGGCAGCTGTCTTTTTTTATTTATCATTTTAACTTTAACTGCTTGTAGCTTTAGATTTTTTGTTTTAAACGTGGACTTTTAACAGACAATATTATCGAAAATGTTGAATCAACAGGTCAGTATAGCTCGCAATGTTATTATGGCTTTATTAAAATAGAAATTATCCCGATATTGCTTGTTTTTTCGAGGACTGTGCGTATTTGATGGGCGTTATTTAGCATCCGGTTCTGCATGAAGTGCTGTTAATAACAACACAAAGCAGCTCCATCTGATTTACTACTACAGGAGGAGTTGTGTCTTCCATGTTAAGCAGTCTTTCTGTTTTTTTTCCCATTACATTGTAATTTTATTTTCCATTTATTGTACTAACATGATTTTACTGGAATCAAATCATAAATGAGGTTCAACAATAATGTGTAGAAAGCAACCCACAAGGACAGTGTAAGTGTGTGTGGTGGAGCTGAAGGTACTGACTCAGGGTTGGGGTGAAATGGAAACGGTGACTAAATCAAGGCTTTTGACTGTTAGCCTGTGTTGACCACAGCACACACACCGACCGACCGACCGACCATCCTGTAAGCACATATAAACACAGCCTGTATTCTTGAGCATTCTCATGTTTGCTGTCAGTCTTCAAAATTGTACATAATTAGACATAGTTTTTCTGTCCTTGGTTCAAATTTGTTTGCCCTGAAAAAAAAAAAAATTTCACTGGTCCCAATCTCTGAATTATTATTTATTTAATGTAATTTTTACAAGTAATTTTTCATGTATATATTTTTACACACATTATATGTGGATTTTATTTTTTATTAGAAATTCTCATTTTAAGTGTTTTTTTTATATGAAATATTAAAGAGTTAGTTCACTCAAAAATGTGTGTGTTTTACTCACCCTCAAGCCATCCTAGGTGTATATGACTTTCTTCTTTCAGACGAATCCAATCGGAGTTATATTAAAAATTGTCCTGGCACTTCTCAGCTCTATCTTTGTAGTGGGCAGGTGTTTCTGTTCAACCAACCAAAACATGTTAAATAAAGCGCGTGCATCCATAATAAAATTGAATAAAAGGGAATTTGTTTCCAAAAAACAGCAACAAAATTGCTTGTTTCATGTTATGATTATCATGTACAAAGATGTCTCTGGGTGGGAATCCAGTGGCTGTGGTTCAGCTGCCCAGCGGTCAGTTCCAGGTTCAAGGTGTGATTCAGTCAGCGCAGTCATCGGTTATCCAGTCTCCACCAGCACAAGCACAGGTAATGTGCAGACATGCATACAGTGATCTTAAACTTCCTGATCTTTAAAACTTCTGAATGCTTTTACTTCAGATTGAAATCAATGACATGTTTCCCCTCCAATTAAACAATGTTTCCTATTAGGGCCAAGGATCTGACAGTGATGATTCTCAGGAATCAAGTGACAGCGGAGCATCTAACCCGAGGTCAAGAGAGATCTTGGCTCGGCGCCCATCCTACAGGTAAAAAGCCCAGGGGGCAGGGGCAAATAATTTATGAGTCTGCTGGACCTCAAAATTACACGGATTCTTTAATTACTTCTAAAGCTGGCATCCTACTAGCCTTCATTTGCATAGTTTTTGGAGAATCAGAGGGATTGCTCTTGCAGACCATCTGACCACATGTAGCAAGTTTGAATTTATCAGAGCCAGAGTGAGGTGGACTCTCATGGCCTTGGCAGTGACCAGCAAACAGCTTTTCACACTGAAGAACTGGATCTGCTCCAAAATATTCCCTCAGTAAATGCACAGCTCACAAAACTCATTATTATGCATGGTGATTGTGTAACCAAGCAGTTTCTCCCAAGCATGGTTCTCCTGCACTTTAATGACTAATAAAGTGAGAAAGCGAAGACAGAAAACATTTTTAAAGTCGCCATGTAACCTCTTTTCTTCTATTGTGATGTATGTGAAATGGCTTCTCGAATTAGAAAAAATGTAGCATTTAATTTGATTTTATTCTTCTGGAATTGATTGAGATTGCAACATTTGCAAACAACAATGATACATGTAAGTTGACAGGCTGCTGGAGATTATTGCCCGGCATTTGTTATGAGGGGGAAAGTTGTTAATGTTTTTGATTGAAGTTCATGAGGTGCGCATGAATAAAAAAAACTATGTTCACAGATAAATCCTTTATAATAATAATAATAAAACTGCAGTATTTCATTTAAAAAAATAAGAATAGTCAATTCTTCAATAATTGTTTGATTTTCATGGTGACTTGAATGTAAGTTTTTTTTTTCAATGATTATAGTGCTTGTATTGGATTTTTGTTCTTGTTTTGGAAATCTTTGACAAAATCACAAAGAAATGTCATTTAATCACTCCTTTTGCAGTCATCATTTACAGTTTTTTAATGCAGCATACATTTTTATTTTTTTTTACATTTAACCACATCCTTAAAAAAGTTGACTTTTGACTCTCATGTAGAAAACGAGATATTCTTGTAAACGCTTCATTTCATGTGTCCTTAATTAATTATACACAAACACAATGTTAGTGAGAGGAAAGTAAAAAGCAAAACTTGCCAAACTCCAAGCACATCTCTGGCACAAAACCAAAAGTTTAGGCACACACAAACATTTCTGTTCCTTTTTGTGTTTCAGGAAGATTCTAAACGATCTATCAGCTGAGGAAGTGGCGACTCGGAATGAGGGGGAAGAGGAAAGCTCCACCTCCTCTGCCATAACAAGCGTCTCACTCTCTACCCCGATCTACCAGACAAGCACTGGCCAATATAGTAAGCCAAGCCTGCATATTATTTGAATACAATGGGTTTTGTGCGGTACGGAATGCATCATGTGGTAACTTCCTATGTATTTTGCAACAGAAATGAAGCAAATGGTTGCATAAGCCATGCAGTTTGTTGTTTATACAAACTTGATTTTTCTTCTTATTTTACAGCATGAACTAGAGCACAGTTGTAATAAGCAATTGCATAATATTATACCATAAACCATCCATCACAGTTTTGTTTGCTCCTTTGCAGTTGCGATTTCATCCAATGGCTCTCTGCAGCTGGCCAGTGCTGGTTCAGAGGGTGTGCAAGGCCTGCAGGCTCTCACCATGACCAACTCGAACCCAAACCAGCCAACTATCCTGCAATACGCTCAGACCGCCGACGGACAACAAATTCTGCTGCCTAGTAACCAAGTGGTGCTCCAAGGTTGGCACACAAAGGCAAAAATGACCTTTTCAGTTGGCAATCAGCTGGTATTGTTGCTTTAGTACATGTGGGACACACTCTGGCTGTGATACTGTGTTATAGGTGCAGGGGGAGAAATGCAAGCATATCAGATCCGCTCTTCTTCCTCCTCGCTGCCTCAGACCGTCGTCATGACATCACCCGTTATCAGCTCTCAGGGCAAAAGCGATGACCCGCAAATGAAGAGAGAGATACGCCTGGCGAAGAACAGGTGGGTGTATTTGAGCGAAAGAGGATTGGTTTGTTTATAGGGATGTAACGATTAACCACGAGCCGGTTGAAAATCGATTCAAATACGTGATGATTCAAATCGGTTGAGATGGTAAACAAATCGCAATAAGTCAAATAATTGGGGCTTGTTTTAAAATGTAATTTATAATTTGTCTTAAATCTAATTTTGTAAAAAAAAAAAAAGTGAATCGAATCGAATCGTGGAATCAAAATCGTGAATCGAATCGAATCGTGAGTTGAGTGAATCGTTACATGCCTAATTTGTATTGTAAGTGGTTGCCAAAGTTTTCTTGGTTGCTAGGGTGTTTTAGTGTTGCTAGGGTATTCTAGCGTGTGGCTGTCCTGGAGAATCAGAACAAGACTCTTATCGAGGAGCTCAAGACATTAAAGGACCTGTACTGTGTTAAAACTGGCTAGTGGGACATCCATCCAATCAGGCTAATGGGACTTTGCTGGCAGACCTGTCTGCCTACGTGCTTATAAAAACACAGACACAAGGACTTTTTTCTGGCATGGGGATGCATTTAATCCTCATGTCAAATGCTTGTTTTTATACAACTCATTTTTAACTAATAGCCTAAGAACGATTGACCAGTAACAACAGCAACTGTTATGCTTTTCAGGATAGATGGAAAGAGGGATACGCTTTCCATTTACATATTTTTATTTGCAGTCAACAGATATGTGTATGTATCTTGTGCAAGCATTGGCACATCTACACTGGGAGATCTCGCTTTATTCTTGACCCATTTGGTTTCCAGGGAATATTGAATGTTAATTTTATTTGAAGCGCTAGCTGAATTTTGATATATCCAGATAGAAGACTGGTATTTTTACACCTTATTTCAGATGCGCTTGTACATATGAAAATTGTGACGCGATTGTGTTTTTCATGAAGTCATGCAGCTGTGTTCTTTGCATTTTTGCTATTTTTCCCTTCTTAGGAAGCTCTGGTATTCTTATCCCCATTCCGTATTTTATTTTAATGAGTTTTAGTGAGAGGTTTTCTACAGAGACTGAGCAGAATTTAAGGTGAGGACTTTCAGCTTTATTATTATGGGTAACATGAAACAGTGGTAAGCTCATTTAAGCCTTATTCTGGATTGATAGACTAATATTGTAGAATTCAAACCTATGTCCTTTCTAGTGCAGGTCTTTGTAGTATGTCTGATTGGTCTTTAAGCCATATACACACTTGGGTTGGGACTGTTGTTGGTTTTAGCTGAGTAATAGGTCTGAGGCTTACCACTGTTTATAAGCCAAGCTGTTACAAGACAATCGAATCAGGGAGTATACAATGAAAAAAAAGCCTGATGTCACTTGTTTTTGCTAGAGTGAATCTAAATAAATATTTTCCAGCCTTTGTTTTTCTCCCTTTCAGTTTCAGTGTTGTTTTGTTGCTTGCCTACTTTGTGACTCAGAGGCCCTTGGAAAAACTCCACTCAGTATATTTGGGAAACCGTAATAAAAGAATTCTAGCTTTGTTTTTTTCAATTCCATAAATAATTTAAAAAAATAATTTCCAGGCTTAGGAAAAGTACAAAAACATACAATCAAAGTTAAAGACATTTCTGTAGTGAATCAGCTATACATATATATGTTGGATGGTCTTTTTGAGTATTTAGCTAATGCCATAGTATTATAACAAGTACGGAAGTAGGAAGGAAAAAGTATTAAGGTATGCTTCATTTCTTTTAAAAGTGTTACTTTGGAAGACATGCATTCCTCCTAACCACTAGAAGGCAGTATAGCTCTCTTATGCATTAACCATAAACTCACAAATGCTGGCCTGCATTAATTTCCAAAAGACTATTTTATATAGACAAAAGTATTTTGTTTTACCTGCTGGTATTTTAGTATTTAATAGTGCTGTGTTTTACAGACAGGATACTCATGCAACAAGATAGGCATATAAAATGTGAGATGTAGTCTTGAGATTGTCTTTTTACATTAAACAAAAACTTTCTATTTTATACATTCAATACAAATTGCTCTTTCATACAAACATTTAAAAGTGCATAGTGAAATGAATCGGGCTTACTGAAAGAAAACATGCTTGAGAAAGCCTTTAGGTTTTTCTTTCTGCGATATTCATATTCATCATTTGACTGCATGACCAACAATGTGTGGTTTGAGCATTAAAAAATAAAGGAGCTTGGATGTGGCGTAGCTGAAGGTCAGAGAAGCAAGCTGCCTCGAGGTGCTTCCAAGTCGCACGGGTTGTATCACAGCCATCGTTCATATAGTACCTGACAAGTATACATATACATACATATATGATGGCTATAAACTTACATACAGTATTTAAAGGCGTTCTTATTCCATAGAGGACATATGCTTTGTTACTAGTATTCCATCGTTGCGTTAAATTAATACATTCTGGAATATATATATATATATATATTGTATATATATGCTACTATATGGAATTTTACATATTTACAGGTGCATCTCAAAAAATTAGAATATCGTGAAAAAGTTCATTACATCCCTATTTGTTTAACGAGATGAAGTTGGTTGGTGATGTATAATATCCTGCGGTTGTTTTCATATGGGTCGTTTTTATTGCATTGTAAGCCTAACTGCATTTTTTGTGTAATTGCGAATCTCTGTGTGCAGGGAGGCAGCCAAAGAGTGCCGCAGAAAGAAAAAGGAGTACGTG
Source organism: Sinocyclocheilus rhinocerous (assembly GCF_001515625.1). Taxonomy (NCBI): domain Eukaryota; kingdom Metazoa; phylum Chordata; class Actinopteri; order Cypriniformes; family Cyprinidae; genus Sinocyclocheilus; species Sinocyclocheilus rhinocerous. The sequence goes on from NW_015649998.1 coordinate 593,247, forward strand.
AAGTGTTTGGAGAACCGTGTGGCTGTCCTGGAGAATCAGAACAAGACTCTTATCGAGGAGCTCAAGACATTAAAGGACCTGTACTGTGTTAAAACTGGCTAGTGGGACATCCATCCAATCAGGCTAATGGGACTTTGCTGGCAGACCTGTCTGCCTACGTGCTTATAAAAACACAGACACAAGGACTTTTTTCTGGCATGGGGATGCATTTAATCCTCATGTCAAATGCTTGTTTTTATACAACTCATTTTTAACTAATAGCCTAAGAACGATTGACCAGTAACAACAGCAACTGTTATGCTTTTCAGGATAGATGGAAAGAGGGATACGCTTTCCATTTACATATTTTTATTTGCAGTCAACAGATATGTGTATGTATCTTGTGCAAGCATTGGCACATCTACACTGGGAGATCTCGCTTTATTCTTGACCCATTTGGTTTCCAGGGAATATTGAATGTTAATTTTATTTGAAGCGCTAGCTGAATTTTGATATATCCAGATAGAAGACTGGTATTTTTACACCTTATTTCAGATGCGCTTGTACATATGAAAATTGTGACGCGATTGTGTTTTTCATGAAGTCATGCAGCTGTGTTCTTTGCATTTTTGCTATTTCGTTAAATATCGCATGCGATTTATCGTGCAGCCCTAGTTCTAATCATCAAAATTAAAACAAAAACACTTTTGAAACGTTTTACTTTACATGTAATGAATCTAGAATATATGAAAGTTTCACTTTTTGAAATAAGTTCAAAAAGTACTCTAGCTGGAGATAAATAACTTTACAAAAGTTATAAAAACATTTTATGAAGACCATAAGTAAATGAAATGATAAAATAGTTTTAATAATTTTATTAATATTGTTTTTATTTTACCAGAAAGGCTGAAAAACGTGTTGGAAAAAGTAACTCCAGGTTGAGGAGTCAGACACCACATGTTCAAGGAAGAATAATGCTCCTCCCTGAAGAAAGTACAAAATGTATATTTCTCAACTCAAAACTACTTGAATACGGTTGTTTTGTTTAAAATTAACTAGTATTTTAAAGCACTTAGGAACAGTAGCCTACTAATCTGTATTATAAAATGTGATAATACCAAATGTGTTATCTTTCAACCTGAGCAGTGACTGTCCTAAACTTACAGGCCTCAGAACTCTCTTTGCTTCCTGCAGAACCTTCTGCGTATCCTGGACTGAGCACAGAACCAGCGTGCACACCACAACATCCATTGAGTTGTCCTCCACCGCCTTCAGATTCTCCCCCGACGCGACTATGAAGCTGTCATAAAAGAGGTGGTCGTTCTTTGCCATGCTTTTCTCCAGGTACTTTTGGAAATGCGGGTTGGGGTCGATGCATGTGATCCTGCAGCCCGTCGGGTAATGCTCAAAGTTCGCCCCGGATCCGCTGCCCAGCTCCAGGATGCGCAGAGAGCCTTTCGGGGGGAAGAATTTGTCTAGGTTTCGAAATAGTTCCCTTTTCTTTTCCTTCATCATTTCATTGTATGCTAACGTGAAATTATATACGAACCAAAAGAAGCGTTTGTAGAAAGACAAAAGTCCAACCAACTCTGCGACGTAGAGCGGTAGAGTGAGGACTTTCAAATCGGTCGTTCTTTTGTCACGTGACGTGACAGCATTGGATAGAGAAATTTGTTAATTTACAAGCTTCCTTACAAACGGGTGCATAGGTATTATTATTATTATTAGTAGTAGTAGTAGTATCATTATTATAATTATTATTTACTCTTACAGTTACGTGATGCGTTTCTGGTCTCAAATTGTAGCTTTTTACTTACAGTTTATAAATGTGTGAATTTCTGTCATGATGGTTCTTTTCCATAACACTGAATGTGGTAATAAAGGTAATAAAGAGTTGGTTATTATTATTAAAGGGGTCCTATTATGCTTTTTCAATTTTTCAACTTTAGTTAGTCTGCTGTTTGAGCATAAAAACAGATCTGCATAGTTGCAAAGTCCACTTCAAAAGGAGATATTTTATTTAACAGAAATCATTTTTCAAAAACTACAACGAACGACTCGTTTGGACTACAACGCATAATTTCTGGGATTTGTGATATCACAAATATCGACGAATGGGACGGGACCTGGTTGAGCTGCACTAGAGAAGGTAAAGAGTGTTATCACTATGTCGGAGACACGCTAGCTTTCCCAAGGCAGACAAACTTAGAGTGGTTACAATCATCCGGGTTTAAATCGCTTGATTTTGATGCAATATTTACACTGAAGCTGGCAGGCGGCTATGGACTCCACCAGTTGTTGCAAATAAATATTTCTTCTTCATATTATTATTTTATTCAAATATTGTCTAATTGTGTCTTGTTTACTATTAAACGTTTTCAAACTAAACTTGCTTACACTACCGTCTTAAATCATATTTCTATCACTGACGAAAAATATTTTGTCTTACATTAAAATAGACAAATTTAATTAGCCTATTCTATTTATATTTGTATGTGAACTCGAAATCAACCCCAACTTTGCTTTAAAAAGCATCGCAAGATCTCCTAACTGAAGATCACATGATCACAAATGGAAATCACTTCCGTGAAGTGACCATCACATGTTCCCTTCGCTAACGGACTTCTGGAAGGGCCCTTCGTGAAGGGATTCATTTGTTCACTTTCATTTGGAACGTCCCTACAAATGGCGTCCCCTTCCCGAAGTGCCCTTCAAGCTTACAGGTCTGTCACGTAATGAACGAACGACTCGAAAAACCCGAAGACTCGAAACAGGTGAACTACTTGACTAAGGCCCTGTCCCAAATGGAACACTTCATGTGCACTTGCGGTCTTACAGACTTACAATGGCCGCCGCATGCGCGTGCCCGTTAAGTCCATGAGACAGTAGAGTGTCCCATTTGTCATTTTAGGGTTCAGAAGGGTGCTTGCGAGCGCCCTCGATCCGCACTTCTGCCGAGCCCGCACTGGGGCGAGCTCCGCAGCAGACTTCTACCCAACAGTCAAAGCGGCATTACGTCACGAAAGTGCGGACTCAGAGGAAGACCGCAAGGGTTTAGGGTGCTATTTGGGACAGGGCTTAATTCAAGTACAGAACCTATAGGATGTTGCGCATGCGAGACTGAACGAATCACTCTCAGAGACGACTCGTTCTTCCCGAGTCACATTAAAGATTCATTCAAAATGAATGAATCGTTCAAGAACGACCCATCACTATTTTTCCCCATTCAAAACTATACAAGTGGCACGTCTTGGGTATTCTATAGTCTTTGGTATTACGCACAGTTTCTGTGGCTAGAAGGGATACAGCTAAAACCGGAAGCTAACAATAAATTTGTCTACTTATTAGATTATTTTATTAACGTCTACACCTACCCCAACCCTAATTATTACACCTACCCCAACAGTAATTATTGTTGTACAGTGTGACAAAAATTAGGCTATATTGATGTGCACATGCCCATCTAGCCTTAGCCGTGTAGTACGCACAGTGCATTTACGTCACTGTACGAATTCTTTGCTTCATTTTGTTCACTCCTTGCTGATATAGTGCACTAAACTGCCATGCTATATACCGATTAAAAAATTGGTGAACAAAGTGAGCGATTTCAAACACAGCAACTGCCGGGCTATTCAGAATCTAGTCGACTCCCCATTATATGTTATACATTATTCGCATGGCATTTGACCAATTAAAATCTTCGATGCATATGATATAATCCAATCAGGGCAGTACTCTTTGTTTAAAATTTTATTTTAAGCTCAGTTTCAAGGAGGCTCTTGGGAAAAACTCCACTCAGATGGTCAGACAGGAGATGCAAGGTTAGCTTATGAAATGATGTTGGTCAATATTTGGGAAAACATAATGTCTTGGTTGTTGCATTAAAAAGATAGCCAGAGAACTATTTTATATTTACTTCACATTAAAAAAAATATATATATTTTTTTATTCATACCACATTTAAAGAATAGTGTTCAAGGACAACATAAAAATATAAGGTCATTTTAAAATGGTTATTTTCAAAACCATTAAAAAAGCCAAATTAATTTCTGTACTAAAAAATACATTGTTCTATTTTCTAATTTATAACCTTTTTGAGTACAATCTGTTTAACAGGAACTTTAATAGTCAGAAGTGTTGGGAAAAAACTGTCTGTCAAAATTTAAAGGTGGAGAATGCAAAGTGGTCTTTTTGAGTATTTATGCACTTTTAACTATATTACAAAAGTATACAGTATGAAGTCAAAATTAATAAGTAATGAATTAATTCCTCCTAACCACGAGATACGCAGTATGGCTCGTTTATGCAGTAACCACAACAACACAACAGTTATCTCCAAACGCCTTTTTATATAGATAAAAGTATTTTGTTGTTTTACCTGCTGGTATTTTTGTAATTAATCATAATAGTAATGTGTTTTACAAACGGGATACTCATGCAACAAGATACAGTCATATAAAATATACAATGCAGTCTTGAGATTTTGCACATTAAACAAAAACATTCTATTTTATGGTTTAATTTTATTGGTCTTTCATACAAAAACATTTAAAAGTAGATGGTGAAATGAATCCATTTTGAATGAAGGTTATTGCTGTTTTTTTGGCTAAATTAATTTGCATCATTTGACTGCATAACCAACAATGTGTGGTTTGATCATAAAAAACAGAGGAGCTTGGATGTGACGTAGCTGCAGGTCAGAGAATCCAGCTGCCTCAAGGTGCTTCCAAGTAGCACGGGTTGTCTCACAGCCATCACCGAAATAGTACCTGACAAACATACAAGTAAAGCATAGACTTTCTTATTCTATAGTGGTCATATGCTTTGTTACAAGTATTTCAGTATTCCATCATGTAAAATTGTTAAGTGTATGGTTTCAAAGTAAAAGCAAAAAAAAAAGCACAAAAAAAAAGATTTAGTTATGTGTGGGTGATTGAATGCATATATTTTTGCTATATTTACACAGGCATTTTACCAACTCATATTTTTTCAAATCTGCAACATAGTCTTTTAGCTTTACATTTACATTTGCCACTATATGAAATTTATCCTAATTTTATTTACTTTAGCTTGAGATAAATAACTATTATTATTATTATAAAAGTTATTACAATTCAGTAGAGATCGTAAGTCAAATATAATGGTGATTTTATAAATACTGCTTGTTTTTATATTACATTACCAGAATGGTTGAAGAACATGTTGAAAAAAGTAAATCCAGCTTGAGGGTTCAGACACCACATGTTCAAGGAAGAAAAATGCACCTCCCTGAAGAAAAAAAATGCAAAATTATATTTCTCAACCCATAATTGTGTATTTGAATATAGGTTGTTTAGCTTACAATGTTCCAGCATTTAAAAACAGCATGGTGCCATCTGCCCTAAAACAAACAGCTGTTTCAAATGGGTTTACCGCAGCAAACGGCGGTCTACGTGTAGTTACGTAATGCTGTTACCTTTCATCTCAAATAAACTTCATGTAATCAATAATTACTCTTTGAGGCAAAACGGCTTGGGAGTGATAAGAGACCATAAAATACCATCAAAAAATATTGGACTTCCACCAGCTGAGCAGTGACTGTCCTAAACTTACAGGCCTCAGAACTCTCTTTGCTTCCTGCAGAACCTTCTGCGTATCCTGGACTGAGCACAGAACCAGCGTGCACACCACAACATCCATTGAGTTGTCCTCCACCGCCTTCAGATTCTCCCCCGACGCGACTATGAAGCTGTCATAAACGAGGTGGTCGTTCTTCGCCATGCTTTTCTCCAGGTACTTTTGGAAATGCGGGTTGGGGTCGATGCATGAGATCCTGCAGCCCGTCGGGTAATGCTCAAAGTTCGCCCCGGATCCGCAGCCCAGCTCCAGGATGCGCAGAGAGCCTTTCGGGGGGAAGAATTTGTCCAGGTTTCGAAATAGTTCCCTTTTGTTGTCGTTCATTTTGTCATTGTAGGAGAACGTAAATTTATAGACGATTAGAGGAAAGACGCGTTTGTAGAAAGACATAAGTCCAATCACCTCCGCAATGTGCAGCGGTAGAGTGAGGACATTGACTAAAAGAGCGCAAGCGTTCATAAACAGCGTCATTTTTAACGACAAATCTGGAACACTAACAGCTTACAGCTACATTTGGTAGACAAGAGAGTTACGCGCACCTTGTCACAATTGACCAATCCGCGTCTTTGACGCATGTGATATACTCCAGAAAATCAGTACTCCAGTCTGACGCCAGATGGCGACCGTGTATAAATAATAGTAGTGGATCCTCCTTTCTTTTCCTCACTAAAAGTAACCCTCGAAGAAATGAATAGTAGTTTTGAGAAAAATGTTTAAAAGCGTGTACACTCGTTCAAAGGCTTATACCTAATAAAAGCTTATTCTACATGGAGCGGGTCTTCTCATTAGGGGCAATACTGAGATCACATGACCAAATGAACACTTTTTTTTAATTGCAGAAAAAGGAATACACAAATAATAGCAATACAAATGATAAACAAATAAGAAACAAAAAAGCATAGCTCACATTTAATTTTAACAAATAAAGATATTACAAAGTACCAGGGGGATTGAAGATTGTATCATTGTATTTTAAACATGTCACAGACTTTTTTATTTTTTAACAGTCTTATTGAAGAAATAAAAAAGTCAAAATCAGAACAAAACAAAATTTACAAAGGAGATGAATTAAGATATTTTTTATTATGTATGTGCAGTTTTGCTAATAAAATAAAAAGGTTAACAAATAATTCTAGATCTTTGTTGCTTTTGTGTTCATAATACAAGATAACATCCTTTAAAGTAAAGCAATAATTAATATTCATTTAATTAAATATAAACTCTGCCAAATCCATCCAAAACCTGTTTACGACATTACAGGCAAAAAATAATCTCTTTCTCACTGTTACATGACTAAATGAACACTATTCTTTTCACAAGACTGTGATGACGTGTTTCAATGGTCATCGGCATTGTAAATCGTCCAAAGTTTTTTATATTTTCATTAAAAAAATGTTTTACATTTATAACACTATACTTTGTATTATATTACCTTTGCAAATTACAAAATAAATAAATGAAATAGTTTAGACTAATGCGAGGGTGTTTCTAAAATGTATATAGGAACATATCTATAGGAACATATATTTGACATCGTTCTCCCTTCTGACTGCCATTATCAGTCTTCTTTTGGAAATTCATGAAAAAAAAATTGTGGAGTTTTTCTTTTGCTTTTTTGAGCAACTGGGAATGCAAAAATTATATATATATATATATATATATATACACACAGGGCTCCAGACTAACATTTGAGAGTGGTGGCGCTGGGCCTTAATTTGGTGGCACCAGCCGTGGGGTGGGGTAAAAAAAACAAAAAAAACACTGAAACTATGTCCAAACATGTTTAATGCATTAATGATCTCATTACAAATACAGATAATTTTCTTCTTTATATACAAAGGTTCTTAGACTCCCATTCACTGCTATAGAAGTTTACACAACTATGATGACTTCCGCTGGTGAGAAACCCGGAAATGGTCCATTTATCTTAATAATGGAGTTTTTGTCTATTGAAAGTTTTTCTCAGAAAGACATGTCATCAGCTGAACAATTGGTATGTTGTTAAACAACAGTACAATCTACTGAATGCACTGTAATACACCTTAAGCAAAATTATCTGCTACATAAAAGTCTTATGTTTTTATGATTACTCACCGCCTTTTACTCCAGTAGACAAGAATAATGATTTAGAGCAATTAGTTTCCAACTCAGATTTAAAATCTCTCTTTATCCTGCTTTTCTACTATCTATGTAGCTACCCAGTTATAACAACTTTATATCTGAATGCTCTCAAACTTTAGGGAACATTTATTTTCTTGCAAACATTATGGAAACATTACTTTTACATGTTTGCTGAACATTCTGAAACAAGTAGTAAGATACTGAATCTGAAACGTTTGAATCAAAAACGTTTAAGGAAATCTATCTGTCTATCTATCTATCTATCTATCTATCTATCTAATCATCTTCTTGTCAAATGCAATTATCCCCAAGATCCTCCGTGGTGACTGAGATTAGGATTTAGGACTTTCTTACTTGAGATTAGGTTTAGAGTAATATCTTTAGACGCTGTAAACTCCTGTAATACTTGCAGGCAACAGTCCCAAAAAATATACATCACAAACACGTAAAAATGTACTCTGTTATTCATCTGCTCTGCAGACAGTGTCATTTGAAGATGCCTCTGTGTCCCATTTGGCACATACACAAAGTGGGGCTTCAGCACCAAGGACAGTGACCAAACACAGACATGGCTGGTGGCGCATTGCACAGCAAGGCTTCATCCACTTGAGGCTCATCAGTGAGGACTAGAAAAGATGCTCAGGTGGCCCAGAAGGGGGAGTTGGAGGTAGTCTAAAGCCATTGTTTCCTTTCACTTCCTAACAGGATTAGAGGAAGATCAACTATTGCCTGCAACCTTTGACCATGTTGTACCTGCTTCCTCAACCACACTGCTTGAATCAACCCCACAAATACAAACAATGCCACAGTAAAATCTTGCACTGACCACTGCACTTAAAATGCCAAAGATACTTTTTCGTGCCCACATGTCCCCAGTGAATTTCATTGGAAAGTCTACATTTGTCCTCAGCAGTAGTTCACACAAAAATAAACATTTGCTGAAAAACATCCAAGATGTTGGTGAATTTGTTTCTTCATCAGAATAGATTTTGAGAAATGTAGCATTAAATCATTTAGAGAAAGAAAAAAGACATGCATTTTTGCTGGAAGAAATGGTTTGAAGTTAAAAATGTCTTAATCATGGATTTGTCAGTTACTTGTGGATCACTGTGATGTTTTATCAGATGTCTGAACTCATTTTGACTTCACCAGTTCACTGCAGAATATCTGTTGGTGAGGTGACTGGTTAAGTGATGCAATGCATAATTTTGCCAAAACTGTTCTGATGAAGAAACAAATGCATCTAAATATTGGATGGCCTACATTTTCAGCAAATTTTCATTTTGGGGTAAACTATTTCTTTATGTGACTTTTTGCTTCACAGATATTTTAAAGCATACATAACCTCAAACACGTTTTTGTAGGAACAAGTGTTGTGTATAGCAGAATTATTCCAGGGAATTATAGTGAAGATATTGAAGTGTGCCTTGTCTATGCCAACACCGAAATAACAACATTTAATTTGAAAGCCAGTGCTATATGATATTACCATAAATGACAGCAAATTGTATTCTATATTTTTCATTGTGTGATCTGAATGAACTTCCTAAATGTGCAATATAGAATTTATTTATTTAAATTAAATTCTATATTGGCAAATTTAGAAAGTTCATTCAGAACACACGATGAACAATATAGAATACAATTTTCTGATTTTGTTTTTATTAAACAGTCCTGATCCAGTTTTAACGATTAAATTTGAGACAGTTTAACATTTGTTGGAACAGAAATTAGAAGATTAGATTAATTTTACGGAGAAGTGGTAAATATAATTAGACTCAGATCATTGTGATTGATATTCCCTTTTAGCGCTGTTTCGCTTACGTTGCAGCGTTCTGTCGGTCAGTACGGAAGTCGGAAGTAGGGTACTTGCAGACGCTCCCTAACAATTTGCTGAGAGTCATCAATTATGCAGGCTAGCCGTACGCACTGGGAAGGAAGATAGCGGCAACAATATGGCGACATCCGCAGTTTCTCCTGGGTCTTTTATACATCCTTAGGCACGCAAGATCTACATGGATCTCTCTTAATGCGGAAAAAGTAAGTAGACTTTCTCTTGTCTACAGCGCAAGTGCGGTTGTTTTTTCAGGTGTTTATAGCCTGTTCTGAGCGTGTCTCATACCTGGACTCATCTGCCGCAGAGCGGTCTCTCGCGCTCAGCATCTTTTCTGCTCACAGATGTGGATAGGCTTGCTGCAGGAAAACGCCAATTAACACGCCAGACACTACTAACAGCTGTAGTACTGATCAAACAGAGTCTATGCAAAGGTGGAAAGTCTGACTGAGGTAAATGAGGGTGTTGGCCTGGCGCTGGAAACATAACATTAGTGTGTGTGTGTGTGTGTGTGTGTGTGTCGAAATGTAGAACATACGCATACCATGGGACAGGCAAGTACGACCGCCGCAAACTTTATTGCATGGGAATATTGTGCGGACAGACTGACGCAAGACGCAGTATTCAGCATTCAGATGTCACTTGCGACAGTGTTTTGCAACGTAACATGTTAAAATCACTAATGTGGCAGTTTTTAGTCCCCCTGCGCCTGCATTCCCCCTCCCTTCGAGTCACCCTCGCCATACTTCTTTGGGCTGGTCTCCCTAGAATCGGTGCGTTTCCGTTTTTGCCGTTAAAAACTGGGTCTACCACCCTCGTTTTCTCATTCACTCCTCCCTGAGGCGTTAGCGGCACGATGCGCCCGACCGTGTGAGCGGTTGCGGGTTAAATCACAGGGAGGACGGTGTGACTGCACGGGTGTGGTGCTGGAGCGGACAGAGTCCCAAATGTTCTTTAAGTGTTCAGATGCGAATGCTATTGAAACCTAGCGGGATATAAATCTAGACGTATAATAAAACATCGCAGGCACGACTGTCTGAGACGTCAGAGGCGTTCAGATGTAGATGTTTCACAGATTGATTCGCTGGCTCGTGCCTTCGCGCGAGCTTCCCTCAGCTCCACTGCAGTATTTCAGTCAAGAGCGTGGGGCCCACGCGTGTACGTACGGATGCCATAATTACCGCAAACAAACTTGGACATACTGATCTGCAAATCCCATAACATGTAGCGCCTTCAGATGCGCAAAGCTTGTTAGGAGGAGAAATTGCATAATACGTGTGAGGGGCGGAAGTATGAACCAGTTTAATATGTTCTTGCCATCGCACATGCTTTATAATTATATTTGCTTTGAAATGACGAGGACCGTTTCCTGAATGGGGTGTAGCCTATGTTAATGTTGGCGTAACCAAACAAGTATTACAAAGGCAAAAGGCGAGATAGCTAAATGTAGCCTAGTCGAAAAAGGACATATTTGTGTGTTTATGTGTGTTGAAATCTAAAAACAGAGAGTTATAGTCAGATTTTACGGCCTTTATTCTCCACACGGGATAGGGCGGCGAGGTTCGTCTTCGTGACAGCTGTGCAGCTCCCCTCCCCTCGATGTACAGTGCCAGAGGCCGAGCGTTCGCTTCCCATATAATTTCATTTAAGGCATCAAATACGGAAAAGTCATGTTTCATCGTGGCTTGAGGCAGCATCTGTGATTTTTTTCTCCTAGCCTAGAGGACAAGCGTGAGCTCGCGCTGAGCGGTGCTGAACGGACAGCGCCGGTAAGACTCATTCGACCGCATCTAGAAGACAGCTGACTTATCTCGGCTTCCTAAAAACATACGACACTTCTTCTTGCTTGATAAGGAATACCTTTGCGATGTTACGGGAACGTACAGTTTACCAGAGATGAGATCACGCAATGACTTTGCTTGAAGGCACGTAAGTAGCCTGGCCTGTCGAATGGCATCGGTTATTTTGGATTTAACGTGTAGGTGTTTGTAGGTGTTTAACTCGGGGCAATCGAAAAGTGGAGGACGTACCATTAAACAGCATATTCTTTTTCTATAACCAACGATGGCAAATCAAGAAAGAAAATGCAATAGTTTAGTTAAGGTCATTGTGTGTATATATTGTCAGGGCCTGTCTATCTGATGTATCACCTTGAGCCTAGGCGTCTCTACAGTATCCCAGGAAGGAGACTTGGAGGTTGTACACAGCAGTGTGTAACTTAAAACGCACATCATAGTGTTTACTTTGTATTTCTTTTGTCTACACAGTCCATTTTTGAAAAAAAAAAAGAAAAAAGAGAGTTACTTTGTTGCTTCACCTAATGTGTCTATGGCAAGCTGCTTTAACAAACATTCATTAAAATTAACTACTAATGCTGTTTTTTTACATACTTAATTTTAATAACGAGTAAGCGATTTAATAGTGATTAGTATCTTTTTTTCAAATTTGCTATTGACTGTTCATTATATAAGTAGTCATTCTATTGTTTCTAGTAGGCTAACTATTAAGTTCTACTGCCTAATGAATGAACCGATAATACATTCTACTAATGAATATCGAAACTGGATCATATCCCAGCAATGACTGAGATACTAATTGCAACTGCTACAATGTTCTGAATAAGTGCTAGTGAGTAAAGCAATACATAATTGTCACTATTGTAATAAACAACTAGTGTCTAATGAAAACGTTTTAAATAAAACAAATAGTACTGGAGTACATTTTACAAGAAAATACTATTTCAGTCTATAGCCCTATTCGGACGGTAATTGTTTTTCAGGGGGACGTAAGTGATTTTCACCATTTACAGGGGGTAGTTGGTGATTTTAATGGCATCCGAATCCAGGATGTCGGTGTTTTTCTCTCACCTTCCCCGTAAAAACCCCTGGGCGAATTACCTACTCGTGTCGTGTGGTAATTTAATTGCCGTCTGAATCCACATCTCTGAGTTTACAAGAAGAAATCGATTCAAAATTCAGTGTTTAAACCCTTTTTGAGCACTCCCGAACACCGTAAGGTAACATTGTACTTTGGTGTAATTTGCATACACATTTATTTCTGAAATGCTGGAAAGTATTTAAAAGAACAATATTTCATAACTGCTCCACCACAGCGACTGGGAGCAGAAAGAGAAGAAAAGCACGTAAACATTCGAAATGGGTCTTTATTATGGCAGCAGCAGGTATGCAATACAATTTTAAAATGTGTATTATAAACAGATATATATCGCGTATAATTATATACAACTGTAGCGGTCTATTTTCCTATTTTTAAACAGGAGATTTAAATAATCAAATAATAAATGTAATAAAATAAGAAATAAATAGGATTAGTCTATATATTATAAAATATGCCTGGAATAATAAGAATACATTTTACATAATAATAAGTATTTTTAAATACATTTTACACAATAATAAGAATACATTTTTAAATAAAATTCATTTTATTTACAGCAGACAGTTTGTAGGATCACAGAACTCGCTCCTCCACTGTGAATAAATCGCCATCCGAATCCATGCGTTTTGTCACTGAGGTGATATGTAAATTTATTTTTACAGACGTCCATATGAGAAACAATTACCGTCCGAATCGGGCTTTTTACTTAAAACTTTCATGTTTAATTAAATGCTACTTGCTTTTTCTTAGTAATTATTTGTGAAATTTACTAGCAGTTTCTGAGTGAAAATTGTTTCAAAGCCATTTTTATCTAATGAATACTGAATAATGAAAAATATGAATATTAGTCACAATTGGGTTGCTTAATCCAATTATATTATTACTTAATAATGGCTTAATAAGTAATTTAAAATAGATGATAGTTAAATAATGCTATAGATTACATGAATAAATGTTACAAGTCCTTGCTATAATAGATTTGCTGTAGATCAGGAAGCCTTTTAATGGTCTTTTAATGGTGATAAAGTCGCCAATCATATTGAGCAGTTCTACTAATGAATAGTTTTAGTAAAAGTACCAGCAAGTACCAGCAGTGATTGGAAAATATATTTGTTGAAAGTGAATACTTGATTTCTGAACTAAAAAGTAAAGAAATAAGTACTTATGCTTACTGAACAAGTACTAACTAACTCATTACTAATGGAATGTAAACTATAAGATTGTTTAATAGTAATTTAAAATAAATGCAAGTTAAAAAAAAATGCTAGTTTAAAGGAATAAATGTTAAAATGACTTGCCATAGGTCTGTTGTCGATCAGGAAGCCTTCTGTTTTAATGGTGATAAAGTCGCCCATCATAAAGAGCAATGTCACGTGACCGTGGGCACTTCACTATTGATTTGGACTTAACTGAATTCGTTTTTAGTGTATAAATAATTAAAGGGGTCATATGATGCGATTTCATTTTTTCCTTTCTCTTGTCATTAAGGATATGGAGAACAGGGATTCAGCATGGACATCATATAAAACAATCCTGCAAAAAGACAAGTGAAAGAGAATCGTTAGTGTTGGCTGTTAGGTTTAATATTTTTGAAAGTGAATGTGAAAGAATGTGATGTCTGTATGACACATCATATAGCACTTACATGAGTTAAGATATGTGGATGTGTGGAGATGATGGTCTGCAAACATGCAGCTTCAGTAATCAGTTGAAGAGGGCATCATGTCATCAATGGTTATGTGCGCTCATACGAAGTGCTTATGTGCTCATAGTCTTTTCTTGTTTTTGCTTGTCTAATTAGTTTAGTACTAGAAAAGGACACATTTTACATTGATCACTGGTCCATAAATGCAAGTCAGCCCTGCAATAGAAAATGCCTGTAAAGGGACATTCTGGAAAAGGAATAGCCCAGTTTAGTGGAGCCTGAGGGACTAGGCTGGGACTGACTCTGCGACACACACCTGGAACACAGGAGAGGGTGACTAAGTGCAAATGTGATTTAGAGTTTTTCCTGCACATTTGTGATAAATCTCCTTGAAAAGGATTGTTCTTCACCGACAAAACTCTATAGGGGAAGTTAATTTGTTAAGTTAACTTGTTGTACATCAAGTGTAGTGTGTAAATTCTACAAATTGTCATGAGTGCAAGAGTGACTAATGCTGCCTTATGGGAGTAAAGTTTTTTTTTGTGCAGCATTGTTTTGTATTTGTTGCAACTGTGTAAGTCCTAAGTAGGTAAATATGATATGATATTTTATATATATATATATATATATATATATATATATATATATATATATAAGTTTTCTAAAAAAAAAAAAAGAAAATAAAAGAAAATTTATTTAACAAGAATGCATTTGTTAGCAGCACAAATGTTTTCGACATTGATGATGATGAGAATTATTTCTCAAGAATAATGTGACACTGAAGACTGGAATAATGTCTGCTGAAAATTCAGCTTTGCTATCACAGGAATAAATGACGTTTTAAAGTGAATTAAAATTGAAAACAGTTATTTTAAAATGTAAAAAATGATAATAATTTTCTTTCAGAAAAAGTAAACAAAAGCATTTGAATGGTAGTGCCTTTCTATCTATCTATCTACCTATCTAGAAAGATAGGTAGATAGATAGATGTACACAAAAATACTAGAATTAAGCTAGATTTCTTTTACACAAATTGCACTCAAAATTCACAAAAATGTAAAAGGAAATGGTTTATTATCTATTGATAAGTAGATGTTGGAATTGAAACACTTTGGACAGAGTTAATCTCAAAATGGCCAAATATTGGCTGACTAATCAGTCTGGTCAATATATCAGGTCTGTCGCTTCAAACATAAATGGCAAAGGGGCACAGTTCATTTTGTTGTATTTGTTTAGTATCAGTATTCTCTGTCCTATAGTGTCTTTATTGACAGACACATAATGTGTTGTTTTTTCTGTATTATTTAGGTTAGGCGATTCAGTCAGAAAACAGATTTTCTCCATCCCGTGCTAGAGATTCTTTGTCAACAGTCAGCACACACATACAAAAATGCATCTTTGCAATAGAAATGTGAAATGACAAGTATAACTTGACAATAATGTTACCTTTAAACTGGTTAAGACTACTGTCTTGAGCAACTGGACATTTGCATGATGAGATGAACTCTTGTACAGAATCTTCCATTTTATGTTGTCTGAGAAGAAAATGCCAGAAAGCGTTTAATCAGCATAGTGTGTTTAATGTATAACCTTAGTATTAAATGAGTAAAGTGGAGAGTTTATGATTTGTGATCCACAAACACTTGATTAAATGTGATTTCAATCTGAACAATGACATTACGTAATAAATCCGGAAGAGACAGTCTGAATATGTCTGAATTGACAGGGGTGCACTTAAGTGGTCTGCATGCGCGCCCAAAATATAAAATGTGCTGTATAAATAAGTTCTGACAGTGCATTTGCGTACCGACATGGAAGACAGCTGTTAATGCACAATTACCATTTTAGATCGACAAACTGTACTGTGTAAGATTTCTATTCAAATTGAAAGCACAAATCTAGGCTACCCGCTGCCGTTTTCAAAGCACAATGCAAAACTGTGACTTTTCATTCACTGACGCTCTTCAATCGGCAGCGCTAAACCCGGAAGCGCATATACTTACTTGCCGGCAACCCGCCAAAATAAAAAGCTGCTGATTTTAAGGTTGAAAATTAAGAAAATTCATAAAATAAGAAGTAAATATTAGCATTTTATTTTTAAGTTTACTATAAAATAACTGTATTTGTATTTAATACTCCTTTTTTATTTTAAAATATAATAGTATTATCACACTTTATTATTTTGTTTAAATTATTTAAAAAAAATCTAACTAAATAAAGTGCAATAATATTAACACTTTTATTAATTTATTTTTTATAGTTGTATTTAATCGGTCACACTATGTGCAGTGTGAGGACCAAACCAAATCTCCAGGTTCTCTTATGAGAACCAGGCTGAAAAACGTATGTGCACCCCTGTGAATTGACTGAATGTTTAATATAATGTGTTTTTGGAATGGGCTTGATGACATCATGGGCTGGAATATTAGTTTGATAATCCAGGTCATCACAGAGGGTTGAGAAGGGCAGTAATGCAGTTATGACCTTACCCTCTAATGTACATTCTCTCTGTCTCTCTCTCTCTCATGCACACACACGTACAGGTTGAGCCTCCAGTGCTGCAGCGCATTTGGTATTATTCTGCTTGGTCATCTACTTCTTAATGGACGTAATGAATGTGTGTGTGTTTGAGTGTAAGAGTGAGGAAAAAGAGCAAGAGGGAGAGCTTCAAAAGAGGATGACCAATAACAGAGGCCACTGAAATCAATGGATAGTTCGCAAACACACACAGTCAATATGCTTGAAAAGTAGAAATGTTTTATGTTTGTTTTGTTTGTGTGTAATTATTTGCTTTGTTTAACGTCTTTTGAATTTTAATTTCTGTTCTTTTTCTTTCCTCATTGTTCCCTTTCTGCATCTGTCCGGGTACCTCCCTCTCCCCTCCTTTTCCTAGAGCTGGCTGTCTTGAATGGCTTCTAAATAAAGAGGACTCTGCTGCAGGATGACAATATGGCTGCGCAGCTGCTCGCACCTCCAGGCCCCGATAGCTTCAAGAGGTTCACCCAAGAGAGTTTGGCCAACATCGAGAAGCGTATTGCTGAAGAGAAGAAGAAGCAGCCTGTTAAGCCCAGATCTGACAGCAGTCACCGTGATGACGATGATGACAACAAACCGAAGCCCAACACTGATTTGGAAGCGGGGAAGGGCGTGCCCTTTATTTACGGGGACGTCCCTTCTAGCATGTTGGCTGTGCCCCTGGAGGACTTGGACCCCTTCTATATGAACAAGAAAGTGAGTAAGCTTTGAGCCCATATCATGCCTGAAAGAATTCATCTTCCATGTAGGTGGAATATGGTTTTCCTCACTATGAGGAATTAAGAAGTGTTCTGAATGCTTCGCTCTCCAGCTTCTGGGAGAACTGGAGGACAGAGAGAGTGGTGGAAAGGTTTGGAAAAGTGCAGAGAGGATAGAAGTTGGTGAATCAAACTTGCCAACTTATACCTATGTTTGGATGGATGAACAGATTAGAAGATATAGTAACAAATGAGCATAAGGCTTTGCAATTTTTATTAAAAAAATTATAATAATGGTATGGTTAGTAAAGATATTTGTTGAGATTAATTTGTTAAAATCTAGTGTATTTTGGGTTTAAATGCTTGTAGTTAAAGTTAATGTTCACCGAAAGTGAAAATTCTTTGCTCATTTATTCACCCTCGAGTTGTTCCAAACCTGCATGAGTTTCTTTCTTCTGCTGAAAACGAAAGAAGATATTTAAGAATGAGGGTGACCAAACAGTAGTTGGTCCCCATTAACTTCCATAGTACGGGGGAAAAATGCTATGGAAGTCAGTGGGGACCAGCAATTGTTTGGTTATTCGTATTCTTCACAATATCTTCTTTTATGTTCAACAGAGGAAAGAAACTCATACAGGTTTGGAACAACTTGCGGGTGAGTAATAGTGACAGAATTTTCATTTTTGGGTGAACTATCCCTTTCAAATCATAAAAATGTAAATCATAGAAGTCAACCACATAAAATAGATAGTGTTTGCCTGCTTGCTACAATGTAATTAAAAAGTCAAAATATTTCATTTTAACATTTCAGTTTTAACAAACCCAAACTTCTGAGCAATTAATGTATAAAAGGAATATAATAAAAATAGAATAGAATAGAATAAAATAAAAGGAAAAGTTTTTTTTCCAGCCTTATTTGAAGTGTGGCTTTTTTTCAGTGGCTTTTTAAATGGCCTTGAGACTCGTGTATATAGTTCATGTATATATATGGGTAAAGGAGCGGTGCACCCACATCAGCACCTCCTTGTTGGTACACTAGAGGTATGTGTTACATAACCGAGCACAGTGTAGCATGTGTTATTCAGTGGGAGTTGAGGAGATATTTTTGAGAGAAGATTAGTAGAGGAAACAGAATATTGGTCTTGTCTGTGTTTTTATCATTTGTTACACACGTTGCCATATCCACCTCGCATTACCAGAAATAACGTGCATTGCTGCCAGCTCGTCCCATCCAACATATTACATCCCCTTTTCGGGCCTCCCTCCTCCTCTCCCTCTTGGCAGTGGTATGTTTTTGTTATAACTGCAGCAGCTGTGGTAGAGTCATGCATTGTGCGGAAGGGTTAACGTGACTAAAAAGAGAAAAGGAATGCAGAGATGCAGTTTTACTGGTCCCTTGGTGAAAGAGCCAGTCAGAATGTCAGGAAGCCCTGTAGTCACATGTGTTTGTTTGTATGTGATTGAGAGATATGGGATGCAGTTTTCTGATGGAAGTCATTGCACCAGTATGTGAGGGCTTGACATCTGGAGACAGATGTTAAAAAAAAGTTCAGGTCTGATACTGTAGATTTACTTTAATGGATGATTCGTGACTGTGATCAGTGAGTATGTTTTGTTCATACCATGTTTTATGGATTGATTAGTAGGTAAATGAATGGATGGTTTATTATTTTTAGTGATTCAATGTAATTGTGTTATTCAATGTTATTTTGTTTTATTTTTATAAATTAATAAATACATTAATGGATAGTTTATTGTTACGAGTCACTATAATTTGCTTTTTCACTATAATTCACTACATTTTCCTCTATATTATTAATCTACTTTATTTATTTTTATTTTGTTTTATTGAAAGGTAGATACAATAATAATTTTTTTATTTTTATCAGTAATTTTATTTTTTTAAACAATATTTCATATCTATATTGTTATTCTGTTTGATTTGATTAGATTTTTTATTTTTTATTTGAGTGATTAGTAGATACATTAATGGATGGTAGATTATTACGAATGATTATATTTTGTTTATACCATATTTTGTATCTGTTTTACTCAGTTTTGTTAATTTTTTTGTTTTGTTTTATTGATTAGTAGATACATTAATGAATGGTTTATTGTTATGAGTGATAATATTTTGTTTATACCATGTTTTATCTATATTATTATTTTTTTCATTTTATTTAATTAGTGCATACATTAAAGGGGTCCTATTATGCTCTTTTACAAAGTCTTGATTTTGTTTTGGGGGTGTACTAGAACAGGCTCTCATACTAGGTTGTTTGAAAAACACATTATTTTTCACATATTTTACATTATTACAACACCTCTCTCCCCAGTCTGGCATGAACG
>NW_015649998.1:613393-645376 GCF_001515625.1 Sinocyclocheilus rhinocerous
GCGATTTAAACCTGGATGATTGTAACCACTCTAAGTTCGTCCGCCTTGGGAAAGCTAGCGTGTCTGTGACATAGTGATAACACTCGTTGCCTTCTCTAGTGTAGCTCAACCAGGTCTCGTCCCATTCGTCAGTATTTGTGATATCACAAATCCCGGAAAATATGCGTTGTAGTCCAAAAGAGTCGTTCGTTGTAGTTTTTGAAAAGTGATTTCTGTTATATAAAATATCTCCTTTTGAAGTGGACTTTGAACTTTGTAACTTTGCAGATCTTTTTTATGCTCGAACAGCAACATTACAGACTAAGTTGAAAAAGTGAAAAGCATAATAGGACCCCTTTAACAGATGCTATATTATTATGAGTGATTATATTTTGTTTATGCCATATTTTGTATATACCATATTTTATATTTTCATTATTATTACTCCTATTGCTTTATTTAGCAATACTGAAACATTTTTCAGTCATGTCATTAGAATTTTATTCACTCTCTAAAAGATAGACAGATAGATGCATCTTAGCGCATTTTGAAAGTTGTAAATAAAGACTGAGAAGTGTTGGTTAGTGGTTGGATGGGGTGTTGGTCATTTGAGGCCTTACAGTAAGTGCACTCAGTGACGTCGAGTAGATCGGATGTACTTTGAGTTAAGTGCAACAGTGATGCTATATCCAGTTTTTCCACTATTGAACCCCCCATCCCCCCCAGCAGATCCCTCAGCTCTTGTCCACATCTTCATGTCTCTCTGGCTCTCTTCTCTGTAGATGATGAAATTTTCAGTAGCTTTGCAGCATATGCTGTCAGAAGGAAAGACCAATAGGCTGCATTGTGTGTGTGCAGGTGTTGACATAAGGCTGTGATCACATGTACATGATCATTAAGCTCCATGTTTTTGTAGCACGGTTTAGTTTTGCTCCTATGCAAAATCGCTTACCTTTTATAAACACAAGAGTCAGAGTCACAGTTGATTGTTGATTATTTGTTGTAGTTATGCGGCCTGATGAGTGTGTTGCTGGATTGTTAGACACTGAATATGAAAATCGTGTGCTTGTTACACACATTTTAGCATTGTGATAAACAAGATGCTCATTAATATGAAGATTCAGAGAAGATTAGAATGATTTTTAGGCCAGGATACTGAGAGCTGCAGCTATGTCCTCAGCAAAGAGTGCAGCATTGTGAGAGTGGGAGCTCCCGCAAGCGGAGGAAGCCCACAGTCTGTCGCAGTGTGTGTGTGTATGTGTGTATGTGTGTGTGTGAGAGAGACTCTGGGGAAACCAGTGCTCAGTATTCAGTAACACATGGAGCCTTCTGGGCGGTTCACGGCTTTTGCTAGTGTGACAGTCTTTGGGATTCTGTGCCTCAAAATGACAGCTGTCTTCAAACAGAAGACACAGCGCTTTCTGTCTGACATATGCTGTCTTTTAAAGGGGTCCTATTATGCTTTTTCACTTTTATGCTACTCCTTTTTAAAAAATCCCTTTTCAAGAACTACAACGAACTGCTCGTTTGGACTACAGCGTTTGTTTTCCGGGTTTTGTGAGATCACAAAGCGGCCCATTAGAATATCATGAAAATAATTCCCGCCTACGGAAATTTGAATGGTTGAGGGGTGGGGAGGGGCGAGGTCGTGGTTAGAACTCTTGGTTGAGTGCATCAGACGAGACGACGATGACGAAGAAGTGCTGCTGTAGCCTCAAGTTTTCGCAAGTTTTTATAATAAATTGCTGACAGTACAATACTGGACAATGATGTAATCTGCAGAATTTACACTTCAATTATGAGACTACAGTGTTTCCCATACATTGAGTGCGTTTTTTTTTATATCACTGTCTACCACTCCAACAGCACCTCCTGCTGGCAGAGAATAAGTTTGCATATATATGCCGCCTGGGAAACACTGGACTATGTATGGTATAAATAAATTCAACTGTATAACAGTTTCACTGCAATTCATGTTATAATGTTAGAAATAAATAACAATAAAAATAACACATATGCACTTATCTGTACATAGTAAATGCAGAGCTGTTCGCCAATCATAACGCACTGGGACAGCTAACCAATCACATCACATTTCGTTTTTCGGAAGGTAGGCGTTCATCAAACCCGGAACTAATCGAGCTGTTTGTGCCAGACTGGGGAGAGATGTGTTGTAATAATGTAAATTATGTAAAAACAATAATGCGTTTTTCGAACCACCAAGCATGAGAGCATGTTCTAGTACACCCCCAAAACAAATTCAAGACATTGTAAAAGAGCATAATAGGACCCCTTTAATTTATGATTTTGTTAAGCGTGTTTTAGTATTTGACATGATTAACTGCACAGACAGACACACTGCCAAATGCAGTGAAAAAGGAGCTAGGGGATGGAGAAACAGAGAGAGGTAGAGGCACTCTGAGTTGAAGTTGCTCATTTTGTCCTCCTTCAGACAGCTGTCTATTTTTAATCTAATTAGATTTCAGGAAGATTCTCATCCGCTCGTCTCTGTGGTGTTTCCTTGGGTGTGTGTGTGTGTGTGTATGTAAGTATGGAGTGGTGTTTTGTGCAATGTAAAGTATTCTATGTGTTTAAAGAAATATTGTCTTATTCAGTATTTTGTCTTGTTTTCCAGTAAAACTCTAAAAATGCTTAAAACAAAAGAAACATATTAGGGCTAGAAAGGATAAAAAAGATATTAAGGCTTTTCTAATAAAATATCTCAAATATAGTTTATTTTTTGTACCCTAGTGGCAAATAAAAAATTAATTAAGCTAAAAACAATATAATAATAATAATAACAATAATAAAACTTGTCGTGCTTATAATAATAATAACAATAATAAAACTTGTTGTGCTTAAAACAAGAAAAATATTCACCAAAGGGATAACAAAAATAAGGAAATAGGGGATAAGAAAAATAACTGAAGATATATAAAAGCACAATTTTACTTCTTTGACATGAAGTCTGTATGTGTATGTAAACTTGGATTCATGTGGTTTCCATGATGAGTATGTGGATGAAGATTCTCTGTCTCTTTTTTTTTTTTTACATTATGCAGGATCAAAGCAGCTTTGCAGGGCTTTTGACCCACCTTCCTTCCCTCCCCCTCCCTCTCGCTTTTCCCTGTCCCACACACACACTTATCTGGAGTCAGCACTTCTGCATCTGATGGATCGCAGTGTTAGTGGTTAGCATTAGCGTTAGTATTACAGTCTGAGTTCCTGTAAGAGGTCCATATCTTTGCCAGAGCTCACTGCAGTTGTCTTAGCTCCATTCGCGTAAATATATATTTTAATGAAAAACTTATATGGGTGTATTTGAATATTGTATACAGTTTGCAAGTTTATGTTGAATGCGGCTGTCATTTTTGGATGAAGTCAAAGTTCTTGTCATGTTAACCTTTCAATTATATTTTTTATTGCCATTTCTCAACTTATTTTTTGTGAATGTGTGTGCTCGCTCACCATGCACCCTGACATATGTAACTAATATCTCTCCTTCTTTCTTCTTTTTCTCTTCAGACCTTTATAGTGCTTAACAAAGGAAAAACTATCTTCCGTTTCAGTGCCACGCCCTCGTTATATATCATTAGTCCTTTTAACCTATTCAGGCACATAGCAATTAAAATTTTGATACACTCATATCCTTTTCAATGCTCCAAACATTGTTCATGTTATTAATCACTGTTCTTGTTTAAACTGCTTTCTAATCTGTGCTTAATCTGTCTGTCTGTCTGAAATCTGACAACAATGCTTTGTTAGATTTATAGGTTTTATCAAATTTATAAATGACAAATTACCAGTTACACCCTATAATCTGTATCACAGTACATCATTTAAGTATTTTAATTAAATGTTCTGAAAATAAAGAGAGTTCTGAACTAACGCTCGTTGTGCTGTGACACAGACAGTGATTTAAAGGCCATTATTCATATGGAGGCTAACAACATATTTCTTCCTTATGAAAAATAGCTAATGCCTATGTCCTCATCCAACAACTGATGTGTGACCCCAGAATTTACCACATAATTTTATGAAATTATTGACATTTTTATTAATGTCCTTATTTCCATTATAGTTTTGATATCTGATCAATATTTATGAGATTACCACAGGATTTCCTTAACTACTTCTTACAGTTTTCAGCATGATCATCATGTGTACAATTTTGACAAATTGTGTCTTCATGACACTCAGCAATCCTCCAGAATGGTCCAAACAAGTAGAGTAAGTATTCTATTCTATTCTATTCTATTCTATTCTATTCGGGTCTAGTCTAGTCTAGTCTAGTCTACAGTAGTCTATGCAGATGTTCTTCATCAAATGTGATTGTAATATATATATATTTTTTGTTATTTATGTGCACAGATTTAATAAGAGCAGCAGCATAGCAAAAAGGGATAGAAGCCAAAGGTCATAAATTTAAACTCTGAACCAGCAACCACTCCGGTGTGAGTGCTGAAAAGCAGGGCTTATAATGTTAGTAGAGTGACAAGTTAATGACTGGCTAGGAGGGAGGAAATGCTAAGGACAATGTGAGCTCCACTTGGAAATTTGGCCAGTCCTAAAAATTGCTGGGTCTATTTTTGGGATAACTGGGATTAATGGAGTTTTATGGGAGTCCTTAAAAAACTTAGTGAGCAACATTTTAAGACATCATCTTAATTATGCTGCCTCCTAAGACATTAAGGTTAAATTCTAAGGCAGCGTCACATGCATCCTCTGTGCTGTAGCCGATCCCATAATGCTTTGTGACAAGCAAAATAAAAAAATGGTAGGTGAGAGCGAGAGAAATATGAATTATAAACAAACCATTCATTTAATTGAATAATGAAAAGTATCAAATACAATTGAAATTCCAAGCATATACTTACTTATATGCATTATTTTTTTAACTCTGTTAGATACACCTTCACAGGAATCTACACTTTCGAGTCCCTCACAAAGATTGTGGCTCGAGGTTTCTGTATAGACGGCTTCACCTTCCTCAGAGACCCTTGGAACTGGCTGGATTTCATGGTCATCTCTATGGCGTAAGTATAATCCCGTTTTAATTCAAACATTAATGAAACATTTCGATAATGTTGCATACAAAATATGTTTTGCATGCAGTATTTACAGGCGTGTAACTCTTGTGTGCAGCATTGACTTTTAGGCTATAGAGGAGCTTCAGTTGGTGCCAACTAAGGAGTGGAGGAATATATAGTGATATTATTTAGGAAAATTATTAGAAAAAAACAAATAAAAAAAAACGTTTTAGCATTCTGTCCTTTTCCTCTTTGCAGCTTTTTGAAATGGGCTCTTCTCCACTGATTGCAGGGCAACTTAAAGCCTAAAAGTTTTCAAGAACATGCAAGTTATTTATTCTAATAAACTGTTTCTTTGATCATTTACATACCTGGATGTTCTGACAGAGACTGACAGTCCTAGTTTTGCACAGTAAAGATCTGAGAACAGTCTAAAACTCAGTGATAAATCAACACCATGACCTTTATTTAGGTCATAGGATGACTTTTGAGCCTTGATGTCATGCTTGCACAAAAGAGTGTGTGTGGACGAACGTGAGAGAGACAGAGGCTCTTATGTCCTGCCTCTCATAGGTGGTGGATGGGAGTTCAAGGTGCTCAAAGATGACAATGTTTGTGCCTATACTTCTGTGTATGTGTGTGTAAATATAAATCATAACTCTTTCTCTCTAAACTTGCTTCTTTTCCCTCCCTATCTGCATTCATCCATTTCTCTGGCGGGTAGCCATTTTCTTCTTACATAAGACAACCTTTGCCCCTTAAAGCAAAATGTTCACATTGAGAATATGGTGAAATAACGACAAAACTACAAGAAACAAGCTCTTTCCCTTTGGAATGTGTTTGTGTGTTCCAGGTATTAAATGACATTTTGTGAGAATCTGTTCATATATGATTGCTTTTATGGGTTCCAATCAATCTCTATAGAGAGTATCTGTGACACACTGTCGGTTACCACAGAAAATTATTTCAACTTCAGTTTGTAAAATCAAAGGAAAACAGTGTAATGCTATTATAAGTCTATGGGGCAAGGCATTACACTGGAATAAGTGCCACAAGATTTAAATCCTTACGCTGGGATCACATCATGTTGGAATTACTGTAATTACGAGACAGCAACTCTTAAGATTGTAATTGGAGCTGTTCACATCCTCGTCTTGAGAAATAAATGGTTTCTAAGGGAATGCTCATAACGCCATGGATCCATGTGTGCGGTGGCAAATAATTTCATCCTTACATTAATCCACCCGCAATTGCAAGTTCAACAAAAATGTGAATGTTTTTTTTTTTACCAGTATGAAACTTGTAATTACAGTAATGCTGTGTAACTTTGAACCTGGAGCATTGTTTTTATGGGATGCATATATTTTTACAGCTCTTAATTTTTCCTGTGAACCATTTTCCCTCATTGCTTTTTCATTCTGTATCTCTTCTCCTTTCCATTCTCTCACTCTCCTCTCTTTCTCTCTGGTAACTATGTTGCGATCCATTCTGCAGGTATATTACAGAGTTTGTAAACCTAGGCAATGTGTCAGCTCTGCGCACATTCAGGGTGCTGAGGGCTTTGAAAACTGTTGCTGTGATCCCAGGTAAGTCCAGCATCCATCAGGGCCAACAGAGGGCGCCGCTCGCTGTCTCTCTTTTCACGCTCCTGTCTCTTCCTTCCTCCTCCGTTCGTTTCTCTCTCTTCTCCCGTTAGACAGGCTTTGCGTGATGTCTTCCTCCCAGTTCAGTGGTGGTGCTGGTGGTAGTGGTGTGCCGTACGTGTTGTGGTGTTGTGTGTGTGTTGTGTCATGGTGTTTGTTCTGTGTGTGATCCTCCCTTGTTGCAGATATGTAACAGAGTTTGTGGACCTCGGGAATGTGTCAGCCCTGAGAACCTTCAGGGTTCTACGAGCTCTCAAAACTATTTCTGTCATACCAGGTGAGAACGCGTTTAAACACGAAGGCTGAGCTGCTTCCCACGCCGATGCAAACTATTATTATTACCAGTATTACTATTACTGTTTTTATTTTTCTCTTAGTTTTTTTCACTTGACTTGCTGTACTTTTTCAAGAGGATGCTGCTGAAAGAATACTTTCATTTATGTTCTATTTATGTTTTAATACCCAAACGATCAAAAATGGTAGCGATACATTTTTGATAGGCTTTGCAGTCTGCAGTCAAATCATGGAAAAAATCACATGCCTTCCAGAAATCTGGGAATTAAATATTTTTATTTATTAAAAACTGCATTTGTCAACAGTGGCGCATTGTAAATGTCAGCTGTTTTGACCAAAAGTAGTAATATGAATCTAGCCCTGCTGGAAAACCCATCTTAAGGTGCTAGCTGTGTTTTGTCACATGGTCACTAGTTTAGGTTGGCTAACAGCTGGTGAGGACCTGACTGAGTTAGTATACCAATCTTGGTCAAGGGCCCTGCTGGTCAAAGTTGGTCAGGTGGGTTTGTTGCTGATCCAAAATGGCTGACCAGATCAACTTAAGGAACTTGGACCAGTGAATGGAAACCAGGTGCCATGTTTCAAACCACTTTAAGTTGATTTTAACTTGGTTTTGCAGCTGGGAGATCACATTTCCTAGTGTGCAGTTTAGTACTCTAGTATAGTACATGTAGACACAGAATGCAGATCTTATTACATCCAACCCATGTATAAAAAATATTAAAAGTAAAAAAAAAAAACTTAGGATTGTTGCTCTGTGTTCTATATTCAGAATGTCCAGCCTTGTCTTTTCTTTGTTGTGTTGAGTTTTAATTACAGTATCCTAAGCAGACAAACATAAAACTCAACGTAGAAAATAGAAAAATATTATATGTGCATTTCATACTGTTCAAAAAGCTGGCATCGTTTGTCTTTTGATGAACATCTCATCAGAGTTGTTTAAAAGAAGCTGATGTGATGTGTCATGAAGCAAAGGTTTGTGGGTAGAGTGCTCTCTGAGACTGCCAAGCCTAGTTTGACACATTTCTGCTGCATGATGCTTTCGAAGACATCTGCTTTTTTAGTTTGTCTTTCTTTTATTCTGTTTTTTGTATTTTTTTAACAAGTGGCTTTCCTCGAATTTCTGCATCCTTTACACACATGTATTTATGTATTTTTTATCTTGTTTTTTTGGTAAAACTACTGTTTTGTAGCTCCCTCCCTATTCTTATTTCAAAGAACTCGGAGTGGAAAGTAAAACAGAGACATCAGAAGATTTGTGTGTACTGTATGTATGCATTGTAACAGGGGGACGAAAAATCAGGAATAGCCAAGTTAACTCACTAGTTTTCATCTGCAGACTTTATGAAACATTCGCACAATTACACCCACCTACATGAAACATGTTTAAATTCAGTATTGTCACATTGTATCAATTGTTGTAGACTTCACATGTGAGTATTTAGATTAGAGAATGATTTTTAATTCACCTGGTTTCTCTCAGCTAAGAGATCAGATGGGATATGAAGACAGGGTTACACATTCTCTGGACATGAACTGATTGGTTAAACGGATATTGACACCATGGTGATAAAGCAAAGATGATGATGTTGCTGCCTTCAGCCTTGGCGTTTAAATGACCTGCATGCCCTTCCTCCCCTTGCCTGTCCTCTCCTCTTCCTCTCTCTGTGTTGGCTCTCTGCATACTGTTTGTGTATGGCGCCGCTCTCTTCAGGCAGTGTTCATTTTGCTGATATGTGTTGAATATTGTATGTGTGTTTATCTTTTAAAGAGTGCTCCTTGTGTCTCTCCAAGGTCCCTACACAACCTGTCCTTAGTAAAGTGCTCATGAGAAAACTGTAAATGTGCATTTTTGGAAATATATTTAGTATTTGCATCTACAACATCCAGTTTATTATATTGGCTACCACTTCATTTAAAGGTCCTCTCACACATACGAAGGAAATAAATGTATCAATATATACCAATTTTTTTCTCTCAGATGATTTCCCTTACACATCAATGGAACTTTTATATTGAAACTTAAGAAAATGCAAAAAAAATATTTTCAGTGGCTTGTTATTGCCCTGTTAGCAGTCACCACTATAATATTAAGTTAACCATTTAGAGTTAACCAGTTAATCAGATCATGTGGTTGTTGAGAAGAGGTGTGCTTTTACTTTTCTGAGCAGTGAGATTTATGGTTTTAGTTTGATGGACAATAAAAAATACCCCATAGACTCACCCTAAAGCAGGGGTTCCCAAAATGTGGGGCGCGGAGTTAAAAAAGCGGTCAGCAGACTGTCCCGCTTAATATGCCGCTACTTGCCACATAAGTAAATAACAGAACACAAAATATTAATTTGACATATTACCTCAAGATGACTCGCGGTACCTGCTGGACTCGGCGTCTGTTGTCAGTTGTTGCGGTTGTTGTCATAGAATAACAGACTTGTAGATGGCACAAATGAAGAATCAGAAATGAGTTGCAGGGAGCTGTGTAAAAATTAAACGATGCATGGTTCTGCACTAATGACGACCAGTGCCTGGTAACATAAAGCAGATGATGAATCTACGTTAAACGTCACAACTAAAACAAAGACAAAAAAATGGCGAAGCATATCTCGCCTACGGATACACCAGTACAACGGTGGGTAATGAAGAGAGACCACAGTGTATTGTGTGCCTCAAAATATTAGCTTCTGACAGTATGAAGCCAAACAAGTTGAGATGCCACTTAAAGACTTCACATCATGAACACAAGGACAAGCCTGTTGATTCTTACGACTCAACTGTCGTGTGCAACACAGTCGCTTTACTAAAGCAGCATCTGTGCCTTCAAATGCTCAACCCGCCTCCTACAAAGTGGCCTACAGAGCAGCTCAGTGTAAGCAGCTGCACTCTATAGCTGAGAAATGAATACTTTCTTCTGCTATTGATATGGTTTTTACTCTGATTGATGAAGCTACAGCCAGTAAACTAAAGGCTATTCCGCTGTCAAACAACACTATTGTGAGGCTACTGGAAGATGTAGAGGAACAGCTTAATGATAAGATACAAGACAACCATTTTGCTCTGCAGATGGAGGAAGCAACTGACAGTAACAAAGATGGTTTAATGATAATATATGTCAGGTTTATTGATGCTGATAAATTGAGGGAGGATTTGCTTTTCTGCAAACTTGCCACAGCAGATGAATTGTTCAAAATCATTGACACTTACTTGAAACAGGCTGATCTGAAATTGGAGGACTGTGTGATGGGGCTCAGGCAAATTTGGGGAAAGAGGAGGACTGCATGCATTAGTAGTCAAGGATGTTTTCCCGAATCTGCAGTGGACACAGTGTATGATGCACTGGGAGATGCTAGAATCTAAAGAGATGAGTGCCAAGCTGAAAGATGTAATGCACGTTATTATCGTCACTGGAAACTACATCAAAACAAGACCGGTCAATTTTTCCACTGTGCGAATAAATGGGATCTGATCACACAGCGGTTTTGTCCCATTTGCTGTCGCGTGGGAAAGTTTTATCCAGGGTTTTTTAATTGTGGGATGAGATCAGAATCTTCTCGGAGGAAGAGGGAAATGGACTTGCCCATAAGTTCAACAAATAACAACTTTCTCATGAAACTTGCATTCCTCAGTGACATGTTTCAGAAGCTCAATGAACTATATTTGAACTAAATTCTTGTGAACTAAATCATTCACAAGAAAACTGGAAAGAGGGAATGTAGACTTATTTGAGAGCTTGAAATCATTCATTGAGGTCAACAATCTGCAAAACACAGTAATCCAATGTATGACAACTCATATCTCTGCTCTAAAAAAACATCTCCAGAGGTATTTCCCAGTGCTAATATGACTGGATTTGAGACCCCATCAGTGAAACACCAGCTGCTGACTTGAGCGCAGCAGAAGAGGAACAGTTCATTGATGTCACCTCTAATGAGGCTTCAGTTTAAGTCCAATACATTAGCTGCATTTTGGATTGGAGTGGAAAAGGACTACCCACTGCTACCCTACAGCCAGAGCCCTGGCAGTACTCCTTCCTTTTGCCACATCCTAACTATGTGAGATGGGTTTTTCTGCAGTTGCCTCAATCAACACTCAAAGAGTTGCAATCTCACGGCTGCATCCCAGATTTGAGAAGATCTGCAGCACAAAACAAGCCCACCCCAGTCACTGAAAAGACTGTGGGACTAGTAAGCGCAAGTCTAATTAATAACTACAGTTCAGAAATGTTCATTGTTGGGCAGAAGCAAGTTTGAAAATCTGTTGAAAGCAGTGAATGATGTTACACAATAAAAAAAATCTTTATTTAAGTTTTTTTTTTTAAAAGTTGTAACTACTGTCTTATTACAATATTTAAAATAAATCCTATAGGATTTTGCAAGCAAGGTCATGTTTGAGAGTGTCTTTATGTAGGTGCATGTAGGTGGGGTGCTTGAAAACATTTTTCTCTACAAAAGTGGGACACAGAAGAAAAGTCTGGGAACCAGTGCCCTAAAGAAATGGTTGAGCCATATCTACAGTAGGAACTAGAATGTCATAAAACCTTGCAACAACCACCTAGAACCCCTTAGCAGTGCACTGGTAACCACCTAGAACTTTCATTTTGTGCTCAAAAGTTTAGCACACAAGTCTTCTCGCACAGTTTCTGCTAATGATACCTCCAAATCATGTGACTAATACTTATCTCATCCACTACTTCTCTTGGCAGACCAAATAAATTGCATATACTTATAAACATCCACTTGATAACCCCTATCAATAAACGAAACCAGCCTAGGAACAGCTTAGTAACCTAAACGCCCTTAGCATTGTGAAGCACTTACATATTTCTCTAGAAAAAGAAAAAAAATCTGTTTCTCTAACAAACTAATGTCAGTTTCTGATTTATTATTTGTAACATTTTTGCAGAAATTGCAGTGGGGGATTCAGGAAGACTCAGACGTTTCATATAATTCTCCTTTTCTTTCTTCTCCAAGAATTTATAAACGGAGATCCTTGCTGTTGTTACTATTACAAACTACAGATTACACAGGATTGACATTTCAATTGTTCCTCAGTTGATATAATGAAGTGGCATAATTTATAGTGATTCAAATTATAAATCAGTGTGGTATGCATAATTCCAAATGGGTAACTGATAGCAAACTGCACATAGTTCTATTCACTGAGATACAGACAGTTTGTGTGCTGTTGTCCTGAGAGGACGGGAGACTCTTTAAACTGCCTGTTCAGTGTAAATCATGGTTTTATATAAGCAAACTATTATTTATTATGATATGTGTGTGTAAGAAAGTTAAGGAAACCAGTGGTATGATTGCTTGAATGGGATTTGATTATGGATGTGATTCTGAAGTAATTGTTTTTTCTTGGAAAAGTAAATGATTCTCTTATTTTTTTAAGTAGTTAAATACTTAATAAATAAATGTAAGAAATAAATACATTTTTTACTGTGGGAATCATAGGGGAAATTTACATCACAAAGTATGCCATGAAAGTGTGTGCATCAAGAAAGTGTAGAACGTGTGTGTGAGCATTATCACTTGTGCAGCAGATTGTATATTCCTCGTTGTGTTTGTCTCCTCATCTTCCCACAGGGCTGAAAACCATTGTGGGTGCTCTGATCCAGTCAGTGAAGAAGCTGTCAGATGTGATGATTCTGACTGTGTTCTGTCTGAGTGTATTTGCCCTCATCGGTCTACAGTTGTTCATGGGTAATCTTCGGCAAAAGTGTGTCATCTGGCCATTCAATCAAACTGAATCCTACCTGGCCAATGGGAGCAGAGGCTTTGACTTCAATGAATACATCATGAATGACAGTAAGCAGGCAAAGCTTTGACTACGTAGGGCAGTTTCTTATACAGTTGCATCAAACAGCGCAGTGCTGTCCTCAGCTTTTTTTTTTATTATTGTCTCTAAAGTTTGATTTTCTCTACAATACAGTTTCTCCCAAAAAGTTTTTACATTCTTGTCATATTAAAAATGAGAAGACTTTTTGATGATTTTAGACATGGTTTTCACATTTTACAATCTTATTTTCTCTCTCCTCTTTTCACAGCAAACTTCTACTTTCTGCCAGGCATGCTGGATGCGCTGCTTTGTGGAAACAGCTCAGATGCAGGGTGAAGAGAGAAAACATACACAGACAAACACAATTTTTCCAATACTAAATGATCAACAATTATTTAATGTATTTTTAAGTCAAAATGATACAATCTAAATATTTCTTTGCAAATAATAGCACACTTGATGCGATTTTTTATCTTTTTTTTTATTGTCAAGGTAAGATTCATTAAAAAAACAAAAGCACAGACATATTTGTAGTATAGTGTGTTTGTGTGTTTGTTTGTGTAGACGGTGTCCGGAGGGTTATACTTGCATGAAGGCTGGACGCAACCCAAACTACGGCTACACTAGCTTTGACTCCTTTGGTTGGGCTTTTCTTGCTCTCTTCCGACTCATGACACAAGACTTCTGGGAGAATCTGTACCAACTGGTGCGCATTTATTCCTCTTACTCTCAGTTTTTTGACCTCACCATGTTGCATGTTTATTATTTAAAATGGTTTCTACTTGTTATCTTGGAAATAACTATTATTATTGTTTTGTTTTTCAATCACATTTAGTGTTAAAAAAAAGCTGTAAAGGGATAGTTCACTTAAACATGGAAATTCAGTCATCATTCTTTCTTCTGGTAACCAAACAATTCTGGCTACCATTGACTTCCAAAAAAAAAAAATATATATATATATATATTTATATATATATATATATATATACATATAATATAATATTATTATTCTATTATTGTTTTTGTAATTATTTGGAATTAGATATTTTATTTTCATATTTTCTGCTTTCATGTTCATTTTAAAGTTTTAGTGTTTTGTTGTGTTTTTGTCATTTTTATTAGTTTTTGTTGTATGTCTATATGGTTTTTTATTATAAATTTTTATTGCAGTTTTAGTTGTAGTTAATTTAGTACATCAAGCTAAACTAAATGAAAATGAGCAATGTTGCCTTGGAAACAAGCTGAAATAAGTTTTTAAGGTTTTTTGTATTTTATTTCAGTTAACATTTTATTTTATGGTTTTAGATTTAGTTAACTATAATAACTCTCTAGAGAATTTTAATTTTGGGGTGAACCGTCCCTTTTATTCTTGGTAGTCTGATCTGATAATATGTCAAGTAGGAGTGAAATCATGGATGATATTACTTCCCATCCTTGCTTGCTAGCTAGTTAGTTAGTTAATTTTTATTTAGAAACAAAGTACAGTAATAGAGTTGACGGAATAGTTTCTTGACATTTCTTCCCAACGTTTTTCTCTTAGACTCTGCGAGCTGCTGGGAAGACGTATATGATCTTCTTTGTACTGGTGATCTTTGTGGGATCGTTCTACCTGGTGAATCTGATCCTGGCTGTGGTGGCCATGGCTTATGAAGAACAGAACCAGGCCACCATGGAGGAGGCAGAACAGAAGGAGGCTAAGTTTAAAGCCATGCTGGAACAGCTGAAGAAACAACAGGAGGAGGCACAGGTACACAAATACATGCACATCACAAGCAAAACGCTTTTTCTGCTTTTATGTTCATCCTCTTTCTTGTCCATTTGTCCCTCATCACTAGGCCAATGCCATGGCAACCTCGGCAGGTACAGTATCTGAGGATGCAGTAGAGGACGACGGAGGAGGGCATCTGTCCCGCAGTTCCTCTGAGGTGTCCAAGCTGAGCTCCAAGAGTGCCAAGGAGCGAAGGAACAGAAAGAAAAAGTGGAGGAAAGAACAGGAGGAGAAGGGTGATAGCGAGAAGGTGGTAAAGTCAGAATCCGATGACGGCAGCAAGAGAAGCCGCTTCCGTTTCAGAGACAACAGACTTGGGCGGAAGGCCTCAATCATGAACCAGGTGAGAGTGGGGTTACTTCCACTGAGGCCCCCAAAAATATAATATAACACATAATGATCTTATGTGGTATATGATATGTCTGGCTAGATAATGATTGCTATAAAGCTACAATGAATTTCATGAAAAGTAGATCATCATTATGTTCATTCAGACTGGAGTAGATGGATATAAGAGGTGTTGTTGTTTGTTGTCATCATAGAATTATTCTCTTTTTGTTAATTCGAGAAACTATTGACCTTTTTGTCATTTTAAGTGTCAGTGTCTATATCAAGATAAAAGTCGCACTTAACTCAATCATTTTATTTGGCTTTTATTCCATGTCTGATAGCTACGAGACTTTTAGCAGATATATGGGTAATTGTCATATGGTAGAACAAGCTATACTCCAAAAACTTTATATTTTTTAGGAATTATGCATTCAGCTTTTATGACTTTATTAATTTATATTCCATGCAGTATTCAATAAAAAAATTATTTGTCACACCACAGGACCATTTAAAATAAACTAATTCAAACAAACAAAAAATTAAAACAATTATTATGCATGCAGCTTTTATGACTTTAAACTAATTTATATTTCATGGAATATTCCCATTTTGAAAAAATACATTCATCACACCAAAGGACCATTTAAAATGAACTAATTCAAGCAAGCAAAGTGGTCAAATGTTTTGACTATTTATAGAATATAACTATACACATTTTCCTTTAAACTTACACAACAATTCTCAATGCACAACAAAACCGTTATTAATTCAATAGACATGTGATGCATCTTCTGGGAAGATGGACCAGAAATATGTAAGACTCATCTTGTACTACGACATATACATATATCGTTGAATAAATTGTCCTATAGAATAAAATCCCCTCTCCCTTAAACATAAATACCACCTGCCGTCAACTAGCAATAACATGTAGAAAATTACATGTAGCAAAATTTGTCTGTTTCCCATTGAAATTCACCATGCATGTTTGTTTGATAGACAGTATTTTATTATTAGCATAAGTGATTTAAAGCTAATTTCTACAACTGTGCTCTCCAATTATACTGCAACGATTATTTGCAAATTGTTACGTTGCAGTAGCAAGCGGCTATAACCTCTGGTGTTTGCTATCACAGCCCAGTAGAGCCCAGCCCTTGATACTACTGTTCTCTGCTCTGTGCAGTCGCTACCACTTTCTGCTGAGTCATCGTCCATATCACCAGGGTGATTAGACAAAGTGCTTCAGCCTTACACTCAAAGATCAGAAGAAGAGGAAGTGCTCTTGCTCAGTGCCCATCTGTCTATCGCTGTAATTCTTTCCATCTCATTCATTGTCTTGCTTTGGGCAGCAGCTTATGGATTTATGATTGTTCATTTCTCTTTATATCTAAAAGCTCAGTTAAATAACTCGAAACCATGTCAAACCTAGTGCTTCTGAGCTCTTTTATTTGATCCCTCTGTCATCTGCTCATTTTGTCACATTTCTCTGGTTTACAGAAGAATGCTTATTCTGAGGGCAGTAGGAACGCCTGTTTAAAGTGTCATGAAACCCCTGTTTCAGCAGTGTTCTTTCACACCGACAATTTAAAAAGGGTTCCAAAAAGGGGCTTTGTTAGCTGTGATAAGGTGGGAGGGTAAAAAAGAGGAAAGAGGGATGGGATTGCATAGAAAGGGGAGTTCCATTAAGCACATAAAGACAGCTAATTTGCACATGGCAATGCAACACACAGTGAGATGGAGAGCGATGCAGAGAGCAGCAGTTTAAACACACATTTTATTTGCAATCTGATAACGATAGCCCAGAGTATGAGAACTACTAGTAACTGGTTCACTTTGACTATTATCTTACATAACCATCTGAATATACAAAAATACAGAATGTTTCAGCAAACAGGCGGTAAAATCAACAGAAATTAGTACCACGTCTTTTGTTTAAACGAAGGCAATCGGCAAACCCGGATTCCACCAGTCGCAAATTCTCAAAGCTCTCCAGTAAAAAGGTGTCTTACACAAATATTTTCCATTGGTGTTAGTAGGCCACAGCAAGCTAACCGTCTGCACCCTTACTTCAACACTCATCGCGTTGCTTGGAAAAGCAGACAACACTTTTGTATTGTCGATATATAGGAAACGAACACTTACGACCCATGTCTCTGAATGATGACAATGAGGGAAGACAGAAGAGTACTTTCTCATGCATAATAATGCAGTTATTATTCATTCATAATAGTACTTGGAAATCGGATTGAATGAGCTCTTTCTCATGAATAAATGCAGAGAAACCGCTGACGTACTCTCCAGTCACGGGTGCCAGTTACCACTCCGAATTAATGCATATATGTCATATTTTGTGACGTTGCTTCAACTTTGCTTTTCAAACGGGAAGAACGAAATTGCTCAGAAAAACGCAAAAATAATCAATTTCCACTTGGTAATAAAATATATGAGTCCTATTACTGTTTTCATCAAGGTACAATCTATATATTTCTCTTAACATCTCAAAAAATGTGTTATAGGGCAGTGGCGTAGCCATCATTCCAGAAGTGAGCGGGACAGAAATTGTCAAATGTAATAATACCTTTTTGTTGTTGTTGTTGTTGGCTAATAAATCAAATACACTGCTGGACAACTATAATTTGTATTCTATAATATTTTTTTCTATATTTTCTTAAAGGCAATTTTATGATTTCTTTATATACTACACTTTTACATTCAGTTTATTTCCAATGAACAAATGCTATTTTTAACATTTACTTGTAATCACCTGAATTAAATAATTCTTAAAAAATTGTCATAATAAAAATAAATAAATAAAAATATCAGAAATGTGCAATAAGACAATAAACAGGGTCTATTTTAATTCCATATTGATTTTAAACATTGGTCAGCTTTACCTAGTCCTGTTTCATAAACGAATAGAGAACAATGGCTCTGAATACCAGAAGTGACCTGCAGATAACTGTTAAATTATTCATTTAATGACTTTGCTCAGCAGTTATTGTTCTCCACCTTTTTGAGAGTCACTAGTATGTAATATGTGGAGTCTTCGGCAGACCACTCAGAAAAAATGAATGGTAAACCAGTGCAGTGCAAGTCTTTTTCTTCTCATGTGTAAATGTCATGCTCACTTCTTACACTCACTGAAGATTCCTCGTTCTCATGTGTGCTGTCCTTTTTTTTCAGTCCCTGTTGAGCATCCCTGGCTCGCCCTTCATGTCCCGCCGCAGCAGTATATTCAGCTTCAAGGGCTCGGAGAACGAGTTCGCAGACGACGAGCACAGCACGGTCGAGGAGAGCGAAGACCGCCGCGGCTCCCTCTTTGTTCCGTACAGGCGCAGCAGCTACAGTGGCTACAGCCAGGGTTCCTCACGCATTAACCCACTGGCACCCCACCTAGGCTGCAAGAGAAACAGCACGGTGGACTGCAACGGAGTGGTGTCTCTGATCGGGTCTGGGCCTGGCCGGCTACTGCCTGAGGTGAAAATAGATAAGGCAGCTTCTGATGACAGTGTAAGGACGTCCACAGGGGGCAGGTTCAGAGTATAGGCATGACAAGAGTGGCCGATTATGATTCCAGTTCAGATTTTTCCTCTCTCTTTCCCTTTTCTTTTACCCCATTTTGACTCCGTCCTTCTAAAGCCCCGTTTCCACTGCAGGAACTTTCCCCAGGAACTAGGGACTTTGGGCCGGTACTCTGTGTTTCCACCGCAGGAACCAGGATCTAAATAAAGTTCCGGGTAAAAATTTGCCCCTCAGAAAGTCCCTGCTCGTGAGGTAGTACTTTTTCAAAGGTCCTGAACTTGAAAAAGACTTGGGCGCTGAACATGCTGATTGGCTGAGTTCACGCAACATTGTTTCAACCAACATTTAATCACATAATTTTCTAAATATTACTGAAAGGTCCGGAACTTTCGGGGGTGGGACTTGGGCGCTGAACATTCTGATTGGTTGAGCTCACGCAGCATTGTATTTCAACCACCATATATTCGCAGAATTTTAAAAAAATATTACTGTTATTGTGTCACGAAATGTAGTTTTAAAAGTATTTCAGGCGAGAATGTAGTTGTTTAAAACTCAAATCTGCGGTTTATTTATAAAGACAGCGCCTATTTGAAAATGTGCTTCGCCGATTTCGGAG
The DNA here is from genome assembly GCF_001515625.1 of Sinocyclocheilus rhinocerous. Taxonomy (NCBI): domain Eukaryota; kingdom Metazoa; phylum Chordata; class Actinopteri; order Cypriniformes; family Cyprinidae; genus Sinocyclocheilus; species Sinocyclocheilus rhinocerous. The sequence continues at coordinate 632,354 of NW_015649998.1, forward strand.
GCGTGAGCTCCACGCGATCAGCGGGCGATCAGTGCTCATGTTTCCCAATGAGAGCAGCCTCAACTCGGCTAGTCCTGACATTTGCCGCTGGCTTTGATGTCTCTGTAGTGGTTAAACATAAGATATAATTCGTTTTGGGTAAATCTAACAGGTAATCTTTGGTCTTTATTCTATTAATCTATTACTATGTTAAAATGAAAATGAAAAGAGGCAATAGCCTACTGTTTGATATAATATTTCGTTTCATTGTAATGTATGTACGTTCCCTGAACTACATTTCTGCGGCTATTAATATGTTTAAATGAAAACGAAAAGAGGCAGTGGTGTTTGATATCATATTTCGTCTTATTGTAAATACAGTGAGTAAAATTGCAGTAGCCAAGGCGAGCTGACCGTTTTCAAGTACACTGCTGTCTGCAGAATTACCGTACTTGCGGTGTCCGAAATTTGCGTACTTGGTATTGAGAAACGCGAGCAGACCTTCGTCACCAGACTATTTGCCTAATCTTCTCGGTACTTTAAACCGCGATGGAAACGCAGACAGCAACAGGTCTGGGGTAAAAAAATTTCCTGGGACAAATTGTTCCAGGTAATTTCGGTGGAAAAGCAGCTTAAGTCTCTGAGTTTCTAGTCTGTCTATTCTCTCTCAACCCCTCAACTACTTTTCTTGTTTCTATTTTTATTATTTTAAGTCTTGATCTGCAATCCTACTGTACTAGTCCTACTCCCTGCCAGCGCTCTCCCCCTGTGAATGGCATGGCCAATCAAAAAATAAATTGGGAGAGTTTTTGAGGGGTCCCTTTGTGCACATTAATGCCCATCTTTAAACTAATATATGCTGTAGCCCCTCCCCTTTTAACCTGATTTACATACTAATTACATTGCCACATTAAATAAGGTACCTATAATAGTTTTCAGGTCACACTCTACCCATTCCACATCACCCACAACCTCATATTTGTCATTTTATTTATTTATTTTACATATATGAAGTTTTCCACTTCAATTTTTTTCTGAATTTCAGGACCACTCTGCTCCCTCCAAAAAAGTGTTATGCAAGAAAAACCTATCCTAACCTTACCAATAACAGCATACTGCCTCATTTTAGTTAGCATGGTGGATTGACATCCTTATACTCTCCTTGCCTTCTCCTCCTGTGTGGGAAGCATGATCTCGGGCCCAATTTTCACCCAGCTTTATAGCATGCTGTTACAGACATTCACCTGAACATGCTGCTGTCACCAAGTAATTGCATTGTAAAATAGATGATCTTTGAAACAGTGGAATGAACAGTTAAGATAAACAGATAAACATTGTCTTGACCAACACCCACAATACCAAATGAAATGATATTCAAGAGACTTTTCTAATGGCAGTGAAAGCTGGGCCTTAAGCAATGTGTGAATTTTCTTCTTGCATCATGATATTCTCTGGAGAACAAATAGGCAACCTTCTGAGCAGCTAGCAGTAATGAATGAAGAGTCTTGTAACTAAAGTAAATAAATAGGCGTCTCTCATTCACAATCTCAGATGTAGAGTTAAATGAAAAAAAAAAGTTTTCCAACTCCTGTCAAATTCAAAAAAGAAAAAAAAAAAGTATTCCTCAATCCCAACAATATTTAAAGGCCCAATGACTTTTTTAGTTGGTTGTGATTTAATGGATTAAGCATAAGCATTTAAAAAAATATTTTACTCTCAATTTCTACCTGATGAAGTAGTTAGAGTTTGGCCTGACTAGAAAAATGTATATTCATAAAACGCCTATAGAGCTATAAGATTTTATTAAATTACATTGCTTTTCCAGGTCTAGAAATCACACTTATTATTAGACTACCTCATATACCAAGGTTTTATACCAAGACTTTGTTCTTGAAAGGAAAAAAAAAAAACAGCTGTTGAGCAGGTGAACTAAAATAAGAAATGTCTTTGTTGTTTGTATAATTTTAAATCATTTTAGTCATCTTGAGGTCCTCCTAGTTGAGAACCACTACTCTAAGGCTTCAATTATTTATACAATTTATATATATTTATAAATGTGTTCATCTTCTAGTGTAGAAAAGTTGAAGTCAAGGATGGAAATCTGCATTAATTTTAACTGAAGTTTATGACTTCAGATTTTCTACTGTTGGGTCTGTACGAGAATTAGCTAAGGTAGGTCCATATGCCATTGTCTTGCAAAAATCAAATTGTAGTTTAGTAAAGCCAGTTTGAGAAGAGTTTAGGTACAATACTTCACAGTGTGGTTTAGAGAGAGAGAATCCACTTAGGAATGTATCAGAGAATTCAGCAATGTCTAAATGGAACAATAAAAGTTGAGTGTGAGTTGCAGGTTAGTTTGGGCTTGTGTTTTTGTCAACATGTGCATGTGTGTTGGCATGGGTTAAAATGTTTCTTGAAAAAAAATCCTATTTCTGATTGTTCTTTGTGTTTCTCCACATTATATCACTCTTGTCCACAGGCCACAGAGGTGGAGGGAAAGAGAAAGCTCTCAGGTTCTCTTATGGTGTCGGTGGACCAGCTCAATACTTCCTTTAGCCGGAAAGAGCGAGCCAACAGTGCCATGACTGTTGTCACCAACACGCTGGTGGAAGGTATTGTGTAACATCTGTCTTTCTGTCTGTCTGTTTACTATGATACCACAACATAGCAAAACCGTAATAATATCAAATCAATATTAATAATAATATCCATTTATAGTTCCATATTACATATTTCATGCTCAAAAAACATAGGCCTCAAAATGTTTTTCTCCTTATTTTTGTCACCACAGAGCTGGAGGAGTCTCAGAGAAAATGTCCGCCCTGCTGGTATAAGTTTGCCAACACATTCTTGATATGGGAGTGCTGTCCACTCTGGATAAAGATAAAAAAGATAATGAACCTCATAGTAATGGATCCGTTTGTAGACCTGGCTATCACTATATGTATTGTGCTGAACACAGTCTTCATGGCCATGGAGCATTATCCCATGTCACCACAATTTGCGGAGGTGCTTTCTGTTGGAAACCTGGTAAGAATGTTTTTTTTTTTTCTTATTTGATTTTCTTTTATAGTTTGTTCTTTTTAATAGAAATGACCAAAGTAATGTGGAAAATGATCTGTAACATTATTGCACAGTCATATACACAACTAAATGCAAAACTGAACTGAATGCAAAAATAGAAGTGGCTTTTTAACTTCTGTTAGGATCTTTGTAATCAGTAATATTTTGTTTCACTGATTATGGTTGTGGACTTTATGGTTGTAAACCTCATAAAATGTAATTAATTAAGCTCCATGAATGCCTCATTATTTTAAAGCATTTATTTTTTGTAATTTTATTTTTAATGTTTTACAGTTCTGTTCCTGTTTCTGTATTATTGGTATGAATGTCTAATTGTACTTTTTCCTAAGTTGATACAAAACACAAAAATTCTGATTCCTTTCATTTGCCATGCCAATATCATTATTTGGGACTTTTCTCAGCAAATATTTGTATGTACGTTTGATTGATTGGCATATAATGTAATTAATTTAAAAGCATTTTTTAATCAATTGACAGTCCTAAATTCAGTCGTTTCCTTTCTCAGTCCTAACCATCTCCCCATTTCTGTAATGAGCAGCAATACTGGACCCTGTCCCACATTTCCATTTTAAGTTATGTCTCTGGCAGTGCAGCACTGATGTCTGCTCCTCAGTATCTGATGGACCTACAATGAAAATGCAGCCTGCATTAAACCAGTCTTTCACCACCGTTCTAGTTTCTATTATCTTCCACTACCGATCCATTGCTCCACGTATCCAATTAGTGATCTCACATTATTCATGATACAGGCACAATCAATGTTAATTTGCAATCCAAATACCTTTTTTCTATGGACTAGATACTAATATACTTTTATGTAATGTATCATCAACATTTTCCCTCAACCTTGTTGAGATCATCTTAATGACATTTTTCTTTGTCTTCTTTTTTATCTCAGGTGTTCACAGGTATCTTCACAACTGAAATGTTTGCCAAGCTGATAGCGATGGATCCATACTACTACTTCCAGGAGGGCTGGAATATCTTTGATGGCTTCATTGTGAGCCTGAGTTTGGTGGAGCTGGGGCTGGCTGATGTAGATGGGCTGTCTGTGCTCAGATCCTTCAGATTGGTGCGTTATGAGTGAAGACATGTTCATGTACATGTTTTTATATAATAGATAGTACCAAATTTTATTAGAGGTATAAGCATCACTTGTGTCTTGTATTTGCATTTACCCTTCTCTATTGTATGTAGGGATGTCAAAAGTACTAGAACTACAGTAGTTTTTTTTTTTAACTTACCTAAAGTTTGATTTGTTAATATTTTAATAAACTGTGTAAAAATTAAATACACAACATTAATCGTGTATATTAGCATATGTGACCCTGGACCACAAAACCAGTCTTAAGTCGCTTGGGTATATTTTTAGCAATAGCCAAAAAAACATTGTATGGGTCAAAATGATCAATTTTTCTTTTATGCCAAAAATCATTAGGATATTAAGTAAAGATCATGTTCCATGAAGATATTTTGTAAATTTCCTACTGTAAATATATCAAAACTTAATTTTTGATTAGCAATATGCATTGCTAAGAACTTCATTTGGACAACTTTAAAGGTGATTTTCTTAATATTTAGATTTTTTTGCACCCTCAGATTCCAGATTTTCAAATAGTTGTATCTCGGCCAAATGTCCTATCCTAACAAACCATACATCAATAAAAAACTTATTTATTCAGCTTTCAGATGATGTATAAATCTCAATTTCGAGAATTTGACCCTTATGACTGGTTTTGTGGTCCAGGGTCACATATTAGGTTTTTTCAAAATTTTTGATATTTTATGGGTATTAGTATCAACTACAGACATTTTTGTATCATGACATCCATAGTTGTATGCACTTTACCGTTCAAAAATCAGGGGCCAGTACGATCTTTTTTTTTTAAAGAAATTCGTTTTATTTATCAAGGATGCATTAAAATAATCAAAAAAGGGACAGTGAAAACATATTTCAGACATAATGCTGTTCTTTTCTTTTCAACTTTCTATTTATCAGAGAATCCTGAAAAATATGTATCACGGTTTCCGGTTTGAGCACCAAATCAGCATATTAGAATGATTTTTGAAGGATCTTGTGACAGAGTAATGGCTGCTGAAATTTCAGCTTTGCCATCAATTTTAAATTGCATTTTAAAACAGAAAAGAGCTATTTGTTCTAAACATGTGACAAGCTTCATATTAAGGCCTTTAAAAACTGGTAAGACGTAGTTTATAGTTTCGTTTCGCATATTAGTTTAAATGGCTCGGCCCGTCATATGCTCTGACTGAAAGGCTGCGTGTGCCGCTGACAGAGACACTAGGCTACTCGCGCTGTTTAATGTGTTTGAGATGTGCTGTCTTCCTGAATGCATAACTTACATTTCACAGGTATATTCTCCATCTGTAAATGTTGGAAAGCCATGGAAATATTTCCATTTTTCTGTCAGAAGTGCATGAGCCTTCTGCTTTGGGATTCTCCGCTAAACTTCACAGACTTCAGTGAACGAGCGCCGCTGCATGCATGCGCGCCAAACATACAGAGCTCAATTAAATAGGAGCGCAATAATTCTTACTAAAATATACATTTTGCTGAAATATTTGTAGTTGGACAATAAATGTGACATGTAGAATTTTAACCTAGACGTAAGTAAATTTTTATGATAGCACTGACTGTAAAGTGACTGTAATGGGGTAATCAAAACAGCCTAACACAACTCTGTGCTTTTGTTCTCATTTATTTTCATTTTTAGTTTAGTGAATTTAACTTCCGCTTTAAAAGCCTGAACATGCTGATCAAGATCATTGGTAACTCTGTGGGAGCTTTGGGAAACCTGACCCTGGTGCTGGCCATCATCGTCTTCATCTTTGCTGTGGTGGGCATGCAGCTGTTTGGGAAGAGCTATAAAGACTGTGTGTGTAAGATTGCCGCAGCTACCTGCAAGCTGCCCCGCTGGCATATGAACGACTTTTTCCACTCCTTCCTTATTGTGTTCCGGGTGCTGTGTGGAGAATGGATCGAAACCATGTGGGACTGTATGGAGGTGGCTGGACAAACAATGTGTCTCACTGTATTCATGATGGTGATGGTCATTGGAAACTTGGTGGTGAGTTTTAGAGTTCTTCTCTGCTCAGTTACTTTCCAGTGTTGCAGTGTTCTTCCTGTTTCTTTGTCACAATTTCCTAAGAAATGTCTATCCCACCTGTCATTTTGTGGTTCAAATGGATGCTTGCAGGCCTCATTGGGGTTTGCACGTTTGTAAAATAATGGCGCATCTAGGATGCACTGCAGTCACATAATGGCAGGGCTTGAGCATTGTGGAGCCAAAAAATGACAGACGGGACAGCCTAAGGTCTTGTGGTCTTCAAGTCTTCATCAAATGTAAAAGCTAAAGCTGTGATCTTCTCTTGATCAGGTGCTGAACCTGTTCTTGGCCTTGCTGCTCAGCTCCTTCAGTGCTGATAATCTGGCAGCCACAGATGATGACGGTGAGCTGAACAACCTGCAGATTTCAGTGATCCGCATTAAGAAGGGTATCGCTTGGTTCAAAATTCACGTACGTCTCCTGGTGGCCCACATCCTGAAGAAGAAACCTTTGGAAGACGAAGACAAACCTCTTGACGACATGTATGACAAAAAACTCAACATCATAGGTAACCACACCGGTGTTGACATCAAATGTGGCGATCTGAACTACCCCAAGAACGGTAATGGCACCACAAGCGGCATTGGTAGCAGCGTAGGAAAGTACATGATTGATGAGGAGCCCATGTCCTTCATACACAACCCCAACCTAACGGTACGGGTTCCCATCGCTGTGGGAGAGTCGGACTTTGAGAACCTCAACACAGAGGACTTCAGCAGTGAGTCGGATGTGGAAAATAGCAAAGATGTGAGTATTACTAAAGTCCCTTTTAAGGAAAGTCAATTCACTTGGTGGCCGTATTTGCAACGCCTCCAGGTAGCTTTTTCCGGCATGCAAGACCAACTCCTATCTACTTGAATGGGGAAATGCTGAAATCTCAAAAACTGCTTACCAAATTCAACAATTTTAAAGAATAGTTCACCCAAAAATGAACATTTTATTCATCATTTACTCACCCTCATGTTGTTCAAAACCTGTATAAATGTATTTCTTATGTTGAAAACAAAAGAAGATATTTTGAAGAACCAAACAGTTTTGGTCCTCATTGACTTCCATAGTAGGGAAATAAATACTATGGAAGTCAATGGGTACCATCGTTTGATTACCAGTATTCTTCCAAATATCTTCTTTTATTTTCAACTTAAGAAAGAAACTCATACAGGTGTGGAACTACATGAGGGTGAGTAAACGATGTCAAAATTGTCATATCCCTTTAAATATCAGAAATAAAATCTGACATGAACTGTCCTATAAATCTTGTTTCCGATGCTCTATTAACATTAAAAAGCATACGTTTCAAGGTCTAGCCAATGCGCATGTGCAGTCCTAAGCGAGACTCTCAGGACACTAAATGTTTCTTTGAGAACTGGAGCTTTTAACATCAGCTGCAGTGACACAATGACTTTGCCAACTGGTGATTGGCCCTTTTATTTAGAAGGTGGGGCTTATTGCACTTTGAAGTTTCTCCCATTCATAGTAATACGAGTGGATTGGTGTATGTTGTTGTGGCAAGGCAAAATTTAAGACAGCTTTGATGTGCTCTTTTGAATATACTGTAAAGAACCAAAGCAGCATCAGAGTTGCCATACTTTAATGCGGCATTGGATCCTTATAGAGAATTTGAAGGCAGCACAGTGTAAAGACGCCTTTTAACTTTCCTTTGTATTTTTCTGTATGTATTATAGAAAAAAGAAATTGTTTTGATGACTTGTGATTCATATGTGTGTGTGTGTGTGTGTGTGTGTATGTATATATATATATATATATATATATAAGACTGAAGTAAAGTAGAGGAAAAATGTATGTAGCCCTTACAGTATTCTTTGAGGAAATGAAAATGGCTTACTGCTGCTTACTGTACAAAATTCACAAAGATCATCATTTTGAGCCCATATTGCTTTTTGCATCATTTCACTTTCAGAAAGAGTTAGCTTGTGTATTCTGGCAGAGACAGACTTTCTTTTCCTGGCACATTGAAAATGATTGTGTAACATTCGGTTGCATGTCTTTATATATTTCCTGAGGCCATATTAGGGCTTTTTGATTAAAGATGACTTCTCTATTAATAAAATGCCAAAAGAAGGCTCCTTGAGTCAGCAGAGCATGACTCAAATAAATATAGATAATCAGGACTGCATTGACTTGACAGTCTCAGAGAAGCAGGCTAGTCATTTTTATTTTGTGTTTGATATTTTGACAAATGCATTAAGCTCAAATGCATATATTTTAATTAATCAAATGATGAAAAACTTTAATAAGGGAGTATGATCAGTCTATGGCGGTATGTGTTTGTAGAGCGTGACTAGATGAAATCAGTGTCAGTAGTTGATTACAAGCTGCAGATTACAGCAGTATGGGTGGATTAAGGCTTTGCAGGCAGTATAAGAATGTTGAGTTGTGCTATTCCTGTGATTTATTGCCTTGCTGCTTCTGCTGAGTGCTGAGCCACTCAGCCAAAGAATAGATGCAGTCCACCAGATGATGTAATGTTTTTCCTTTGCATTTGTGTTCAAACACATGCATTTGTGTGCACACAAGTTTCAATAAAATTGGGTTATTGAATTTGTGGTAACAAGAGAGCAACAAAGAGCATAGCTAGCCACTAAAAGTTAATACTGTTTTATGTATGTTTTAGCATGCTGTCAGGCACAAGAATGAACCAGAAAACAATGTCAGTGATCACTTATCATCCAAAATCATATGTAGTTCAAAATTTGAGTTTACCTGCGGCCCTCAAAGTGAGGATCAAGCATGAGTTCCCGTGAATTGAGTAATAGTGAGAACAGAGTAAGAAAAATAATGCATTTTTAGAATATTTATAATTGATATTAGCGCACACATAAATTTATACTGACTCTCCTGTCATTGTCCTGGTCTCTGTGCAAAGACTGGGTCACCTTGACCCAGTTTAGACGTAACAGATCCAGTACCGCTGAACTACACTTGCTGAACATCTAGCCAGTGGCATCACAGTAGATCATTTCTGTTAGCCAATCGAAGCAGTGCTGGTTGGGTCTTCATTTTTGATTGGCCAGGCTGGGTCAGGGAGGACTGCAGTGGTGGTTGTGTAAGGGTTGTTTGATGCTTTCGACTGCCGGTGTGTGTGTATTAACGATTCAGGTTTTATAAAACTGCTGTGTCATCCTGGCCTGCTGTGATCAGGGTCAGGCTTTTCCAGTAGGCTGAGGAATATGTTTTTTGTGTTTGTATGGGTATACTCACATGCCTGTGTGTATGTGTGTACTAATTCTTTTTAAATTATGGTAGGTGCTTGCAGTAAGAGAGGGTTTGATGAACTGTGCACAAGGCTTATATGTCACATTTAAGTAGCTTCCTTGTAAAAAAATATAATATAATTTAAATATAATATAATATAAACATGTAGACACATCAACATTTAATATGACAACTTGTAGTAAATTAATAATCAGAAATAACGGGATATACTGTATGTTCCAGTTCCATGTTATTATATTAGTATAAAAATTTGTGTAATAATAAAACAGTAATTACATTTATTTGTGTAGCACATTTATCACATGTGGTACTTTCAGTTTCGCAAACAATTAATTTGTTTAGGCTTGGTGTTTTTAATTAATGTTGTTTACAATGGATGCCACTACAATTTATGTTTGTTTTATACTTCTATTTTTCATTCTTTTTCTGAATACCATCAAGTTTATAGAATTTGTGGAGTGACTAAAATATGTCTTTATAATGTTTATAAACATTTTGTTGTATTTACCATGATTTCTCAGTATAATAACAAAATGTGACTTATAAACCTGAGAATTATCTGTGTTTTTGTTTTTTGACCCAATGCGAGTCAGGTATGACTTATTTTCCAGAAAACATATTATATTATATTATATTATATTATACATGCACATCATAATTTAATACATTTTAGATTATTGTGTATTTATTTTCAAATAATAATCAAAATTATTATTATTATTATAACAATTAATATTATCTTTATTAGATTATAATAGATGTTAACAAATATATGTTGCAGATTTTGTCTCAGCATTTTTCAGTTGTTGGCTAGACATAAATACAGATGTGATGTTCCATAATATGTAACAAAATTTAAATCAATACACAACACCTGATTTGCATAAAATACAGCAAAAAGTCATTCATCACTGTCTGATTTGCATATGTAGATGATAGTTTTTAACCTTGTTAATTCAGTTAGTGTTGAGTCAAGGTTAATTGTGTCTTGGGTAGAGTGAATGCTAATTAAGCTAGACCACCCAGAAGAACATTGAAGGTTAGTGCTAGGACACATCTGGCCTCAGTTTATAACTTACTAGTGGCTTAAAATTTTGACTCACTGTTACTCATGTTCTGGTATCAATTTATATTGTATCTTGCATTCAGGGATTTCTGTGGACTAACACAACAGCAGAAGGTTTTCACTGGAGAAAGCAGTGATTGGAGAGTTGGATTCAGGATCACCTTGTGTTGACCTTGTTTTGAGACCATCTGTATTTTTTGGGAAGCTCTTGTTGAAATAAACTGATAAAATAAAAGTAGAATGCATCACAATAAATAAAATGTACATTGATACATCTATGTGTTTTTTTCCTTTAGCTGGATGACACCAGCTCTTCAGAGGGAAGCACTATCGACATAAAGCCTGATGAGGAGGAGATGGCTGTAGTGGAGGTCGTGGAGGAGTACTTGGACCCAGAGGCCTGCTGGACTGATGGTGAGAAATGCATGCATATTTGTTTGAAAGTGAATGTTCTTGATATAAATCTAACTTTAATATTATATATCTGTGATACTTCATCTATGATATAATCTGTCAATTAAAGTAATTGTTTGAATTAATTCAAATCAATCAAATTAATCAAATATATACATATCAGCTGAGAAAAATTACTAATTCAAAATTAAATTGACAGCCCTAGTATATACTGTATTGCACGTTGAAGTTTCATTGGTAAAGCAGTAAATTTGTTTTAGCTTTAGGCAATAAAGCATACATTGTGAGTGTTGATTTGATGTAAATGTGTATTCAGTAGATGTGTAATATGTTTTTCAGCCTGTGTGGCACGGTACAAATGCTGTGACGTGCCTATCACCGAGGGCTGGGGAAAGCACTGGTGGTTCCTGAGGAAAACTTGCTACCTCATCGTTGAACACAACTGGTTTGAGACACTCATCATTTTCATGATTCTGCTCAGCTCTGGAGCTCTGGTGAGGTCACACACATGCACACACAAGATACCGTTTCCAAAAAAAGTAAAGTAGAAGCTGATATTAATTGCTAATATTCTCTCTAAGTGCCAAGGTGTAAACCACATTCCACGGATGCAGTACACTTTGATGTTCCATTCATTTTTGTACAGCGTTTGAAGCACATATTCCATCTTTTTAAAGATCAAATAAATAAATACATACATATATATACACACACACACATACTTACTTACTTTATTGGCAATATTTATTGATAACCAGAAACGAACATTTGGTCCCAAACTTGCTAGCCCCTTCTGAGTGGCAGCTTAATTTAGGCTAAATATGTGACCCTGGACCACAAAACCAGTCATAAGGGTCCATTTTTGAAATTGAGATTTATACATTATCTGAATAAATAAGCTTTCCATTGATGTATGGTTTGTTAGGATGGAACAATATTTGGCTGAGATACAAATATTTGAAAATCTTGAATCTGAGGGCACAACTAAATACATTTTTTTTTTAAAGTTGTAATTTAAAGTTGTCCAAATGAAGTTCTTAGCAATGAATATTACTAATCAAAAATTAAGTTTTGATATATTTACGGTAGGAAATTTACAAAATATCTTCATGGAACATGATCATTGCAATTCATGCAATGTTTAGTTTGATCTTCTGAGGTTAACATATTCTTAAGGTTCAGCTTGTTTTTTCCCTTACCATTGTTGAAAAAAATACATTTGAAAGAGTTCCGGGCCTTTAGTTTATACCCAAATCTTTGAAAGCGATGCTTTCAGTTATCAGTTATTTAATTTGCTATAAATTAGATAAAGAGTGGAGACCTCAAAAATGTCCATGCCAATTCATAACCTCTTATGGCAACATCAGTGAAAAAGATTTGCAGAAGCTGAAAGAATTCAAGACTGAGATAAAGATTCTGAAATAGGATTGGAAGATATATGGGCACGGTGTAGATATCTCAACCTTTCACAATGTATATGTGGGAAACTAATGCGATATAATGCTAGTGCAGGTAGATTTTAATGTGATTGAGGCTGCAAAGCATACTCTGTGGTATATGATCTATGTAAGTAGCTAATGGCTATCACTATATTGCACTGTACCGGCCCCTGCACCTCAGCAGTCTGTCTTGGGGCTGCAGTATCTCATGTCTGCTGTTAGGGACTGTAGCCAAATGCTGTAGAAATGGCCCCACATGCAGACGATTCTGCTGCCTCTCTCACAGCTCCTGTTAGGGATCTATGGAGTCAATATAATGCCACATATATATGCAAAATAATAAAAAGTTTTGCAAAAGAAAATAAAGTTTTGCAAAAGAAAATAAAGTTTTGCAAACGAAAATGAAAGTATTGAGAAAAATAAATGTGCTTTTTGCAAACAAAAATAAAGAATTGCAAAATATAAATGAAACAGCACAAAAGCAATGATTTTGCAATACATATTTTCCATGGCCATATCTACTAATTTATTTGCAACGCTGCTTTTATTTTGCGTTTCAGTCAAGTTTGAGCTTGCAATACCGTTTTCCCTTTGCGCTTCATGTTTCTGCGCGTCTCGCTTTCTGGCACTGTTTTGACATGGGAGTGGAGTCAAGGGACGGGGGCGTGTACAACAGCCC
>NW_015649998.1:647099-670876 GCF_001515625.1 Sinocyclocheilus rhinocerous
GAAATGATAGAAATTAATACTTTTATTTAGCAAGGATGCTTAAAATTGATCAAAAGTGATGATAAAGGCATTTATAATGTTACAAAAGATTTCTATTTCAGATAAATAGTGTTCATATCGATATCGGAATTATATCGTATAGACCGAAATTAAGAAATATATCGTGTTTTTGAATATATTTTGAAATATATCAATTTTGGCCATATCGTGCAGCCCTACTCCTGGCATAAATTAAGAAATGACTGTAACTGTAAGTTTTTAAAAAATGAAGCTCTTTTTGTTTTAAAATTCTTTAAATTTCTCATAAATGTAATGCGTAAACAAACCCGCGTGGCCATATCAACCTGGGATTATCAGATATGTATTTATTAATATTTTATTTTGAATTAAGAAATTTTAGATTAAAAAAAATTATTACATTATTAAATTATTATATTAACACTAGAACTGCCACGGGGTCATTTTACCCATGGCTGTTTTTCAAATGTAGGCTACATAATATGTTTTCAATAAAGAATATCCAAGTCTCACAGTCATTGACTTTTACTAAAATTGTGTTATTTACAATCCCCTGTTGTTAAAAAAATTGTTTAGATAAAAACAGAATAAAAGCTGGGCATTTATACCTATAAGCGCCATCGAGTCAAATTTACGCATATAATTCCTTTATTGTCGCGCTGTCATTGAGCAACGTGTTAGCTTACTGCAAACAGTCACACAACGCACGTTCAAATTAAGATGTTTTAGCCAACTCATAAATGTTCACACTTTGGATTAATTATTCATTTTTGTTTTGCAAATTTTTTTTGTCGTCATATTTAACATTTTAATTATTTGGTCAGACATTTAAACATTCATAAATCGGGGATTAAACGTTGAGTTATGTTCTGTATGCTAAATATGAATATATAAACAAGTTTATTTGCACAGTACCTATAACTGCGCTTTGCATCCGCTTTCTGCTGAGTGCTGATCGAGATTGACATGCTTAATGGCCGACTGGCCCAGTACACTCTCATTCATTTCGTTCACGAACGAGATATGTACCAGTTCAGTCATTTCATTCACGAACGAGATGTACCAGTAGAAGACTCGAGCTTCATTTTTTTAAAAACTTAACAGTTACAATCATTTCTTAATTTATGCCAGGAGTTATGTAAATGAAAAACGAAGTCGAGATCGATATGAAGCTTGGAAGTAAACAGCAGATGTTCATGTTAACAACTTCTTTAACTTGAGCAAACACGGCTAATACACATATGCATTTGTTAATAAAATTAATAAAACGAAAACATGCATGTTTTAATGCTAGAGAATAAAAGGAAACGATCCACCCGCATGCCTCTGCTCAACGATGGTGCCTGGATCAATGAGCTGCATCTCGGGCCGATGACGTCACTTCCAGGGAGGCATGCCCAGGCCTGTTGTACACGCCCCGTCCCTTGACTCCACCCCCATGCCAAAACAGTGCCAGAAAGCGAGACGCGCAGAAACGTGAAGCGCAAAGGGAAAACGGTATTGCAAGCTCAAACTTGACTGAAACGCAAAATAAAAGCAGCGTTGCAAATAAATTAGTAGATATGGCCATGGAAAATATGTATTGCAAAATTATTGCTTTTGTGCTGTTTCATTTATATTTTGCAATTCTTTATTTTTGTTTGCAAAAAGCACATTTATTTTTCTCAATACTTTCATTTTCTTTTGCAAAACTTTATTTTCTTTTGCAAAACTTTATTATTTTGCATATATATGTGGCATTATATTGACTCCATAGGGATCTTGCCCAAACTACCACTAAAGTGAAAGAGTGAGCTAATGTAAGTGGGGTTGCAGTGCCACACTTTGTTGATGTCTGGTACTGAAAGTGACGAATGATTGTGGGGAAAGAAGCAGTTGATAAATCTTAAACATTTGATCAAACACAACCATTTTTGAAAATAAGTTTTAACAAACAGGCATCAAGATTTAATTACCATAATTGAGATTTTTTTTTAGCAATGTAAATTTAAAATGTTTTCATGTGCATTACTCTTACAAAGATTAGTGAGATAAATTGAACATTCAGAAACACTGCTAATTAAATGTAAAAGAAAATCCCTTTCTCTGTTTTGTTTCTAAGGCATTTGAGGATGTATACATTGAACAGAGGAAAACCATCCAGATCATTCTAGAATATGCAGACAGAGTCTTCACATACATCTTCATCTTGGAAATGTTGCTGAAATGGGTAGCCTATGGCTTTGTCAAATACTTCACCAATGCATGGTGCTGGCTGGACTTCTTCATTGTGGATGTAAGTAACTTACACTAATATCTATAAATCACAGCTGTTATCCCTTGCACTGCCTCACATCAGATGGATTATTCTGCAGATATATGCAGTGGTGGAAAGAGTACTGAAAATTTGTACTTAAGTACAAGTACTGTTACATTGCTGAAATAATACTTAATTACAAGTAAAAGTACTGGTGTCAAAACAGTACTTAAGTAAAAGTACAAAGTACTCCTCTCAAAAACTACTCAGAGTACTAGTTACTAGTTACTTTTTAGTCGGCGATATTTAATGAATTACCAAAAAATATTCATTCATATCAAAGATCTATGTGGATAATAGCTACTTTGAACAAAACCCACTTTTATCTTATTGACAAAGTACGTGAATTAGTGGTCATGATACAGGAATTTCTAACTTCAATACCTTGAAAAATATAAGTATCAAAGTACACGTGAACCGGAAATTGCAACTGACTTCAGTGTTGTGATGTATTTCCGAGTAAAATGGAATATTGAATAAAGGGTGGGGTTGTATTGTGGTGCACCTCCTCTCCACCTCTTGCTCATAGCAGATTCAGTTGGATAGGAGTGGTTAAGAATATCTGCTTGTTACGTCTGGTATCACGCTTCACCGCTTCTGGGTCCTAACGTTCTGCCAGACGCCACAAGAAAACAACAAACTGTGCTAATATACATCCACAATGTCATGCAATACTGAAAAATTATAACCCTAACCTTTATCTCCTTACTGAAATCCCAGATGGCCTGACAGTGATTCAGCTAAAATCACTGTAAAAACACATACTGTATACTGCCATATAGATATTTTAATATTACAAATTTTTTTGTACATCCATTTTTTCAAGGCAATCATTATTTCAAGCTTTGAAATTGGTTTAATCCAAGTCTTCTAAAAAGACACATTCGCTTTATATGATGAACAGATTTTAATATAGGCTTTTATTTACATACATATAAATATTGATCAATTACCATTACAAAAATCTCAATCTTAAACATTTGCTCATTCTGTGTATTTGTGTCTTTAAAATAGGGTAACTTTTTTGCAAAAGCTTACAGCACAGGGAAGCTTGATTTCAAATTTGATTTCAAACTGAATTGAATTTACAAGAAAAAGACAATTACACATTCAGTAATAAAATTATAAAACAAATGACCTCAATTCTGTTGAGGTATCCGAAATATGACACCACAAAATTTTTATAAGCAATGATGTAAGAGCCATATATGTTAGGCCTATATATTTAGATAAATGGAACATCAGATGGCTTTGACCTGTAATGTCTGTACAATGTAGTAAAATATACTCAAAAAGTACAAGTACCCGAAAAAACTACTTAATTACAGTAACGTGAGTAGTTGTAATTCGTTACCTCCACCACTGGATATATGCAGTAGTTTTGAGTATTTCATGGTGCACTGTCAGTCCTTTTGGCGATTAATTATATTCCCAATACAAACAAACATGTTTTTCTATTCTTTTCCTTTTGGTCCTCGTGGTCTGCTCTGAGGTCAGTGGTCTTTGTCTTTATGCCGAGTTCACACTGCACATTTTTAGCCCTGATTTTCTCTTGCAGACAGGTTTTGCGAAATCGCTGACAAATGCCCACAATCGGAGGCAAATTGGTGCTCGTTCACGTGAGTGACAATCACGCAGTGTGAATGATCAAAGACGCGATCAGAGAGAATCGCCGATGCATTGCCGACGCCCGTGAAATATTTGGCATGCTAAATATCTGGAGCTGTCGGCAATTCAAAATCATGCTGTGTGAAATGAGTTCTGACTGAAACATACATCGGTGATGACCTACAGCCAATGAGAGAGCAAGATGCAGGGCAGCGGGAAGAAATATATATATATACATATATACACAATAAAATAATATAAATAAATATACAATAAATATACATAAAAGGGGGCTAGGGTTCCCTGTCTATACTACACTCGTACTGCATCTGCTAAGACGCTATGGGAAAAAGCTTTTTTTCTCCTGAACTGAAGCCTTTTTTCAATCACGCAGTGAAACCAGAGACTGTAAAAAGACAGGAGACTGTTCTTTTCTCTGGACCTGAAGGATGCACATCCAGATAGCCCCCCGTCACAGGCGATTCTTGAGATTCGCTTTTGAGGGAGTGGCTTATCAATACACGATCCTCATTCTTGGGAACAATTTTCGACTCAGCCCAATTAAGAGCTGTAGTCGCGCCGGAACGGGCTCTGGCCATACGGAGACTGGCGACCTCCTTTGAGATTGGTACCACTCGCCCTCTCAAAACTTTTCAGAGGATGCTGGGCCTCATGGCTTGCCATGCCCAATGCCTCATGGCATTGCCAGCGCTACAGTTGCATGGTGTCCCATGCATGGTGTCACGGACGCTTGCAGGTCAGGGTGAATCAGGCCTGTATAACAGCCCTGGCCCCCTGGAAGAGCTCTTGCTGGATGGAACAGGGCGTGACCATGGGAATGGTTTGCAGAAGGACAGTTGTCACGACAGATGCCTCCAACACAGGTTGGGGAGCGCTGTGTGAAGGCATACCGTCTTTAGGCCACTGCTTGAAGGCAGAGAAAGGCTTCCACATCAACTGCCTGGAAATACTAGCAGTGTGTCGAGCCTGTCAGTTCTTCCTGCCAGTCCTAAAAGGGCACCATGTGCTAATATGAGCAACTCTCACTGCCCAATGTATTACTCAAAGACCAAGGACGCGTTGGCCCACAATTGGCCGAACCTCCTTCTTTATGCATTTCCCTGATCGCCCTGATCCCACAGGTAATCAGGTGAATCAGGGAACAAAAACACAAGGTTCTCCTGGTGGCCCTCTCTGGATGAACCAGCTGTGGCTATCAGAGCTGACTCAGCTGTTGGTAGCGGCCCCTTGGCCCATTCTGTTGAGAAGGGATCTCCTCTCTCAAGCAAATGGGACAATATGGCACCCTCGGCCCGATCTGTGGGCCCTACACCTCTGGCCGCTCGATGGGAGTCTTCAAGCCTCCCAGAGCATGTCTTAAACACAATTTCGGAGGTTAGAGCCCCGTCTGCGAGACGCCTCTACGCCCTTAAGTGGTCTATTTTCTCAGCTTGGTGTCTAAACCGCGGCAAAGACCCTCCTACTTCCGATCTGTCAGAGGTGTTGTCATTCCTGCAAGAGCTGCTGGATAAGGGACGCTCCCCATCCACTCTCAAAGACTATGTGGCGGCTATAGCGTCCTCTCATGCCCCTATTGCGGGCCAATCGGTGGGCAGAAACAGCGCGGTTATCCGCTTCTTAAGGGGTGCCAGGAGGCTGAATCTGCCTCGTCCCCTAACCGTCCCCTCATGGAATCTGCCCACTGTGCTGAGGGCCCTGAAGGGCCCCCCTTTTGAGACGCTACAGTCTACGAACATTCAGTCACTGTCGCTGAAGACTGCTCTGCTTCTGGCACTAGCATCAGTAAAGCGAATAGGGGGCCTGCAGGCGCTCTCCATTAGCCCTGCCTGCCTGGAATTCGGGCCTAACGACTCTAAGGTTGTCCTGAAACCAAGGCATGGTTACGGACCAAAGGTGCTCTCCACTCCATTCAGAGCACAGATCATTACGCTCCCTCTGAAGAGGACAGAGAGTTATCTCTGCTCTGCCCCGTCAGAGCTCTGAGAATTTACATTGAGCGTTCCGCCCCTTATAGACGGTCGGAACAACTCTTTGTCAGCTTCGGTAACCGTACCAAAGGGCATCCGGTCACGAAGCAAAGACTCTCTAGATGAATAGTAGACGCCATCACGCAGGCCAGGATCCTCTCCGCTTGAAGAGACACGCGCTGCGTTACGCAAACAGATCTGACAGAGAGCCCTTGACCATATCACGCTCAAGCTCTCTTGCATTAGTTCACCTGTCAGCTCTCGACCCCTGGGTGTCGAAGTTGCAGGAGTACTTTGGAACGATTAACCAGGCCGGGTGTGACCTCAAGAAGCTCAGCCCGTCTTAGCCTTGGTTTGTTGTTAACTTCTCTATGGGCATTGTTTGCTTATGGAAGTTATGATACTTATAGTCATTCCTCTACCTTAGCATGGCGTGATTGTACTGTGTTCCCATAGCGTCTTTCCAGACGCAGTACGAGTGTAGTATCGACAGGGAACGTACTCGGTTAAGTACTCAAACCGAGGTTACGTTAGTAACCGAGTACGTTTTTTCCTGTAAATCATATTCTTCTATAAAGGACAAAAGATTTATTGCATTTTTCTTTTTCATCACTTTGAGGGCTTTTGTGGACAAGCTCATTATAAAATGCACAAAACATTGGTTTCACTTTCAAGTACTTAGATTTGTGTATATAAAATTTTCCCAGCAGAAGTAGGCTATGTTACGAAGTCATCTTTGTTATTGTTTGTTCGGGGAGGACATATTATAGACCACAATATCGTGATCTTGCATTATTTCCTTATCACTTCTCGCGTGTGTTTGGTTATGAAATGTAGTTTGCGGACCAGACAGAGTTGTTGGCGATTCTTCCTGTTGTAAAGTCATGCAGTGTGTAACCTCCTGTCGCCGATCTATCGTGCAATGTGAACACAGCAGCAACTGAATGCTACCCCAGATAGTCATGCAGTGTGAAAACAACAATGATCCAATGATTTTGAAAATCATGCAGTGTGAACTCGGCATTAGACTGATCTTAAAATTAGATTTGATCTTCACCGGTAGAGTGCTTGGGTGCTGCGGCACTCAATTTAGTGTTTATTGGTCATGTTTCCAAAATATGTATACTAATAATATTTATTTATTCTTGTTATATATGTACTGATGTTATGGAATTTTTTTTTACTGTAGAACAGAAACATTGTTACTAGTGACATTGTTACCTTATTTTATTTCAATGTATTTCCCCCTTTCACAGGATAAACATCAGCAAAAAACAATCAGCAAAAAAAAACAAAAAAAAAACAGCTTAATGTGAATCTTGGGTATATGAACAGATTGAGCCTGAGTTTGTCCATTTGCAATCATGAAAAATGTAAATGTAAGAAAATTGAAATTTTACATAATTGTATCATTTTATATCTATCATAGATAATTCATTTAGTTAAAACCACACAGAAAAATATCAACATTTAACTCATTCATATTGCTTTTCCATGTCTAAAAATTCAAGTGTGAAATCCAAGTTTAAATTCCAGTAAATTATCCAGTTTTCATACATAGGTTTCAAATTATTTTAGCGTTTTTCATTAATTAAAAAGTTTTTAATGCATTTATTAATTTCAGTTAATTATTAAATACTTTTTAATTCATTTCCATATTTGTAGAGTGTTACTAATGCTTACAAAACAATGCTTTTTAAAAAAAGTTTTATTTTATTTGAACATTTTCTTCCATTTTTGTTCTTTTTTTTAAATTGAAGTATGTAGATAGACATTCTTGTAAATTAACTTGTAAAAATGGTTCATTTGGAAATAGTCGACATGGTATTGACGTCAAAGCCTTTAACACGTCTAAATGACTGCCCACATTTATAAACATAGCCTATTTTGGTTTGCTGCCACTTGGCAGGGCCAGGTGTGTGTTTGATTACATGTCTATGTGGATATACGTCCTAACAATTGTTAGTTATTGTTCCTGACAGGCACTGTAACCTTGTCTCTCTATAGTGCTGATGGACACAGAGGGCCTGAGGGGGCATAAGAGGGCCGGGAAGTGAGGGGCCAGGGTAAGGTCTCTGCTAGGACTCTCTTGTTCTTTTACAGGAGTTCCTCTCTCTCTGCCTCCTTACTCTCCCAAACCGCCCTGTTACCCTAATGACTCTCGAATGGTCTCGTGTGTACCGTACGCGGTTGGTGTTTGTACGTATTGTGCGTATCTTGTGTGTACAAAGTACAGTGAACGTGCTTGTAAGTTTGTGCACACCTCTTCTCTAAATGTGTCCCTTCATCTCTGTTTTTTGTATTTCTCAACCAAAAGTTTCCTTCCAGGTTTGCTGTAAGCTGCTTTCCAAGCTTCGTCTGCCTGTGATACTAAAAACGAATCGCATACTAAGATCAAAAGTGCAAACATTTGGGTCGCCCAACATACAGTACCTATGACTGGTTAACCCCATGTTTAACCTGAATCTCTCTCCTCTCTCTCTCGCTCTCTGTTGTTGACTACACATATATGCATACATACATGAGCAAACCCTTCTGTATGTATGTATATATCTGTTTACTGCCTCTCCAGCTCAGTGTCAACGTAGGGTCCTCTTTCTTTCACCTCGACGTCCTCCTTGACTCTAACACTTTGGCCCATCTCTTTCTCTCTTCCTCCCTTCCTCTTTCTGTCTTTGTATAGGTGTCTATAGTCAGCCTTATAGCTAATGCGCTGGGCTACTCAGACTTGGGCCCAATAAAGTCCCTGAGGACTTTGAGGGCTCTCAGGCCCCTGAGAGCTTTGTCCCGGTTTGAGGGCATGAGGGTAAGATCCAGGGCTGCCCTATGCATGCCAGTCAATCTGTGAGAACATGACTGCATGCCAAAAACCACCATTGTGCAGAAAGCAAAACCACAGCTACAGAGGAATAAGCAAACCTATCAGGATTCTGGAAATCCAAATGACATTGTTTTTTGGCTAAACCTATCCTTCAAGTGCATGTATTTTAAAACTCTCCGCATGGAAAACCCTTTCAACATTGCGTCATGATGCAGCTGAAATATGAAGATTTAACTTCCTTTTATTGATTTCTTAGATGTGTAGAAGAATAATGAAATTCCTTTTCCATTCAATTGACATCGCAAATAATCTTATAGCAACTTTTGTGGAAACTTATGGTTTTTAGAATAAAGACGAGAGGGGATATTATGTGAAGCTGCCTCATCACAACAATTCATTTCTTTTGTTTGGTTACCATTTATGCAACAACATTAGTTGAAGGCCTTTTTGTGATGTTTCTAGCATCCAAATGCCTTAAAGGTTCACTGTTTCTCTCAAAGAACCTCTGCCACTTTCTAAAGTCGTCCTTCTATCTTCACCCTGTTCTTTTCTGCAACCTAATACTTATCCACCAATTCCAGCATCCTTACTCCAGTCATTACAGAATAATGTGTAAAAAGCCACAGCTTTCCTTTTCGGTTTGTCTGATCGTTTTTCTCAAGGTGTGTAATTACAAAACATCTGGTTTAGGTTTAGATGGCTGTATGTTAGGGTTAAATATAATATTCGCTTGATAATATGAGCTATAAAAGAGACAGCATGGTTAAAATCGTATTGAATTTTTATGCATCAATCATTTTTCAATCACTCACAATAAAAATGGTAAATTATGTCAAAAATACATAATTTTCAGTCATTTAAGCCAAATATTAAAGACTAATAAGCAATGTCAATGAAAAGCAAAATCAGAAGACAGTAGATAATTTTCTAAATAATTGTTTGATCACTAGAACTCGAATAGAATTTGTCGATTGTGCATTAAAACTAGTTTATTGTAGCCTAATCTATTTATTTATTTTTTTCACTGAAGTACTGCATTACTGTTCTTTGTATCCACTCAGTTGTTCATATTCTGGTTTTATCTCTTTGCCATTGCATATCATGTAGAATGCATGTTCTTGAAGGTGTAAGAAGAAAGTCATGTTCCCCCCTTGGTTCTATCGTAGCTAATCTCTGCGATTGCATAACCATCTCATTGACTCATATACACCAGGCTTATTTGCTGAGCAAGCTCCACTGATTGCCTGAATGCCAGGAGTATGTACAGGTCATACTTCACTGCCAGAGAATGATTTTTTTAAACCTATTTTTTTAGAACTTTTGATACATTTCCTACACTTCAAAATACCTCAAATAAATGCAAGTTGCACTAATTTATGAAAGCCTGAATAGGAACATTGAGTTCCTTGTAAGATCATTGACATCATTGATCATTAACTATTTAAATGTATAAAGGGGGTGGGGGCATGGCTACTGCTAGGATTGAGGCCCTGCATGCACCGTTATTGGCTGACCATCTCTGACATCACAGCTTTTGTGTGTACCATGAGTGAGAGGGTGATTGGGAGGGTGGGAGTCTTCCTCTACATTGCTACAACAAATTGGGCAGGTAGTTTTCTCTTAATATCTGGGTTCTTTCATGACACTAAGTGGTATCCTGGCATGGCAAGAGAAAAAAATGTGTTTGGCAGTTATGTATTTACAGTATGCGTGAGTAATAATAAATTTAAAGTGGCAATGATCTACAAATTGAATTCCACATATCCTCTGGATACTGGTGTTTTGCTTCTGCTTGTTTCTTTCTACTTGATACACTGTTGCATGAAATTGCTGCCCATTCTTATTTTTAAAAACTCTTCATATTTAGTAAAACTTGGGATTCTTTAGATTATATAGCATTTTATAATAAAACTTTTATCCAATCATCGAATGGGAAACAATGTTGACTTGCAAATAAGGTAGCAAGTAAGTCACGAGAAGCAGATAGAAGCAGAACATGTGATATCCAGCATGCAGACAGAGAAAAACCACTATGGCAATCCTGCAAATTTGAACCTTGATGTGATAAAAACTGCTAAAATTTCAATAAAACATTTCATCAAACACTTAACATAAAGAGTTTTCTTGCATTTGTCTGTATAACGTTAGCCACTTTAATGCACACTTTACAATTTTAGTTTTTTTTTAAACTTCATTTCTGTTTGTGAATCAAGCCATACCAGTTTACATCATCTTAGTGCTGTCATCTTTAGATTCTATGTTAAGTTAGAATATATTTGTGTATTTATCTCCTTGCTCTTGCACGAAAAATTACAATTGGACTTTCAGGAAATTCATTATTAAGGGGTTGGCACAGTAATTGTAGAGTAAATCTTAAACCTCTACCTCTTAAATTTATTTTCAACAATACATATTAGTGGTATTATATTTGCATGTATATACAGATAATATTGATTAACAAATGGCCAAATTTTACTACACTTTATTTGTTATTAAACATTTATCAACAAAACTCCTAGGCCTTCTAAGGTGGAAAATTGGATTGCTTTCAAAAGAGCTTGAAGATATGCACATTACATGTTTAACATATGAACATCAGAAAAGCTCAATTTTAGTCTAACACCTATTTTCTCTATCTCTCTGCTTTTTATTTCTCTCAAACACTCTGTTGAAATCCATCCCCCTTTTTTGCCCACTTCCCCCAATTTGTTTTTTTTTTGTCCTGTAGGTTGTCGTGAATGCTTTGGTGGGTGCCATTCCCTCCATTATGAATGTGCTGTTGGTGTGTTTGATCTTCTGGCTGATCTTCAGTATTATGGGTGTCAACCTGTACGCTGGGAAGTACTATTACTGCTTCAATGAAACATCAGAGGAGATGTTTCTTACTGACGTTGTCAACAACAAGACAGAGTGCTTTGCACTCATGAATGCGAGCTACACAGAGGTTCGCTGGAAGAATGTGAAGATCAACTTCGATAATGTGGGTGCAGGTTACCTGGCACTCTTGCAAGTGGTAAGTCATCTCATATCTCATATCTTTTGTATATCAGTTGTTTAAATACCCACCATGACCTTGCTCAGTAAACACAAATCTTCAAATTTGAACGAACACATGAACTGTTAACTCTTTCCCCGCCAGCGATTTTGAAAAAAGTTGCCAGCCACTGCCTGCGTTTTTGTTTATTTTCACTAAATTTTCTTGGCCCCCAGAATATTTTGTTCTATTAATCTGTTTTATTTTGGCTTCATTGTTTTTTTTAATTTTTATTAACAGTTGAATGTAGGTAAGTTTCATAAAAAGCAACATTTTGAGCAAAAAGCTGAGAAAATCGCATTTTTATTAAAGACTACATCTGGACTATATTCAGTATGATGATCAAAGCATAGATGCAGTAGATCACTTTCATCAGCACCCCTAAAGCTTGCACAGTCCTTTACCACTTCCTGGATCCACATTTCACTCAGTAACATTAGGCAGTTTTGATTTATATGCTGTTTATTGTTGATGATCGCATTATTTTTCATATGCATCTGCTTACATATGAGATCTGTGTCTTTCTCACCTGTGTTTTTAATCATGAGATTCTGGTCTCATTCAGAAGATGCATAATAGCGCCTTGAGCGTATAACAATGAAAACACAGAAAGTGTTTTCTCATAAAAGACGAGATAACTTGTCAATGGCGGGGAAAGAGGTTGTATTACTGTGCATAGCTTTGAATTTGGTTTCTTTCTCCATATGACCTAGGCCACATTCAAAGGCTGGATGGACATCATGTATGCTGCTGTGGATTCCAGAAGGGTGCGGATGTTTTTATAGTTTGACATTGTTGGCTCTTTATTCAAGTGAATCACTTTTTGCTTATTGCTGCTTTCAGGTTGAGGACCAGCCCATCTATGAGGACAACATCTACATGTATATATATTTTGTCATCTTCATAATCTTTGGGTCCTTCTTCACTCTGAATCTCTTCATTGGTGTCATTATTATGCTGCTGTGGATTCCAGAAAGGTGCGGATGTTTTTATAGTTTGACACTGTTGGCTCTTTATTCAGGTGAGTCACTTTTTGCTTATTGCTGCTTGCAGGTTGAGAACCAACCCATCTATGAGGACAACATCTACATGTATATATATTTTGTCATCTTCATAATCTTTGGGTCCTTCTTCACTCTGAATCTCTTCATTGGTGTCATTATTGACAACTTTAACCAACAGAAGAAAAAGATAAGTGTTTTCTCTCTTTTTCACCTCTAGAGAGCTGTCTTCACCTAAGTTTCTTCTCTGTGCTTTGCACTTTTACACCTTCTCTCTGCATTTTTATGTTATCTCCTGTTCTGTCTGTATTTTTGTGAGACATGCTTTCGATTTATTGCTTAATGGCAAAATCTCCTTAATTTGAGCACACACAAGATTGTAAGGTTGTCTACTTTTGTCCCTATACTTTGGAGGTCAGGATATCTTCATGACTGAAGAACAGAAAAAGTACTACAATGCTATGAAGAAACTGGGCTCAAAGAAACCCCAGAAACCCATCCCTAGACCTCTGGTAAGCAGACAGATTTGGGTTGCTACACATATCTGGCCATCAATGATTGGTGCAGTTATAGACCAATAATGTCATATTCAAATGTGTGCATTCTTTTTATATCTAGATTGGCAAGTGGATTAAAAAAAAAAACATATTTTGTAAATGTTTTAAAAATGCAAGTGCAAATGCAATTTAAATGCAAAAAAAGTTGCATTTAAAAATTATTTATCAATATATTTTTATTGTTACATGTAAATACATGTAAATACATTGTAAACATTAAAAAGGCTTCAAATGTTTATTTGTCAATTTCAAAATAGTTTTCATTTATCATTTTCTTGCTATATTTAACTACATTTGTTTTAATTAATTAAAAATTTTCTAGTTTTAAATGTTTTAAATATGTTTATTTATGTCGATTTTAAATATTTGTCCATCTTTTATGTATTATTGATGTACTTTTCATATTTTAGAACATATTTTATTTTCATTTTCATTTTAAGTAACACTTCTAGTCCTCCATGTTTATCTCCATATCTTCTGTATTCCTTTTTCTTTTCCTTTTCTTACAGAACAAAATCCAGGGGATGGTATTTGACTTTGTCACTCAGCAGGCCTTTGACATTTCCATCATGATCCTCATCTGTCTTAATATGGTAACCATGATGGTGGAAACTGATGATCAGTCAGAAGAGACAGAGAACATTTTGTACTGGGTAAACTTCATATTCATTGTGGCCTTCACTGGCGAGTTTGTCCTGAAACTCTTTGCTCTGCGACACTACTATTTCACCAATGGTTGGAACGTCTTTGACTGCGTTGTCGTCATTCTGTCCATTGTGGGTGAGTGTTGTGTCCAAATGTGAATTCATCAATAGACTGGTTATTTTTCTATTTTTCTTGACATGTCCTTTCACATTTTATGAGCTTTGGACAGTTTTGTAATTTGTCTTTAATTTGGTTTTCAGGTATGTTCCTGGCAGACATCATTGAGAAGTACTTTGTGTCACCAACTTTGTTCAGGGTCATCCGTCTGGCTCGAATTGGCCGTATTCTGCGTCTGATCAAAGGAGCCAAGGGCATCCGGACATTACTGTTCGCGTTGATGATGTCACTTCCTGCTCTGTTCAACATCGGCCTGTTGCTTTTCCTAGTCATGTTCATCTTTTCCATCTTTGGCATGTCTAATTTTGCCTATGTGAAACGAGAAGTAGGAATTGATGACATGTACAACTTTGAAACTTTTGGCAACAGCATGATCTGTCTATTCATGATCACCACATCAGCTGGGTGGGATGGCCTCTTGTCTCCTCTCTTGAACTATCCGCCTGACTGTAACCCCGAGAAGGAGAACCCAGGAACCACAGTCAAGGGCGACTGTGGCAATCCCTCAGTGGGAATCTTCTTCTTTGTAATGTACATTATTGTGTCCTTCCTGATTGTGGTGAACATGTACATCGCTATCATCTTGGAGAATTTCAGTGTTGCCACCGAGGAGAGTGCTGATCCACTGTGCGAAGACGACTTTGAGTCCTTCTATGAAATCTGGGAGAAGTTCGACCCAGACGCTTCGCAGTTCATCACCTTTGCTAAGCTGCCAGACTTTGCAGATACATTAGAACATCCTCTCCGTGTGCCAAAGCCAAACATCATCGAGCTGATCGCCATGGACATGCCCATGGTGAGTGGAGACCGCATTCACTGCTTGGATATTCTGTTTGCCTTTACCAAGCGTGTGCTGGGTGACAGCGGCGACCTGGACATGATGCGACAGCAAATGGAGGAGCGCTTTGTGGCGGCGAATCCCTCTAAGGTGTCATACGAGCCCATCACTACCACGCTGCGGCGTAAGCAGGAGGAGGTGTCAGCCATCATCATCCAGAGGGCGTACCGAGCCCACCTGGCACGCAGAGGCTTCATCTGCAAACGCAGGCCTGCCAACAACAAACTGGAAAACGGAGGGACCAATCAGGAGAAGAAAGAGGGCACGCCTTCCACTGCATCCCTGCCGTCCTATGACAGTGTAACCAAGCCCGAGAAGGAGAAACAGGACGACAACAACGAAGGCAAGGGCCGCAAGGAGAAGGGCCGAAACCAAAAAGACGTCAGGGAATCCAAGTGTTAAGACTGCTGCGGTAACACTCGTGGACAGCGATAATAATCATGACGATATTATAACAAAAACTGTCATTTCAAGCGAATGGAAACCCTGAATCAAACTATACAGATGTACAGATTACTTTCATTTAAGAGGAAAAAACAAAGCCGAAGTAACACGACAAAAAATTGTTTACAAACGTCACTGGCGTATCGAGGCGAAGAAAAGTGTTGGGGTTCCTCAAAGCTTGAAGACACTTACAAGTTAAACCAAACATAATCAGCTTCCTGTGTGACACTGTTGCATTAAGACTTGATTTAAACAGAATCAAATACGAATTTAAAAGACCAATACTTGATCAAGTGTATTTTAGAGGGCTATATTGCGCTTCAGTATGGAACTCTTCACCGAGCAGGAATGTGATAATCCAAGGGAGAACTAGGATCGAATCCCATGCTTCTGAACTGCGTCGGCGAACTTTCCATGCAGAAAAAAAACACTGCTATTCATGAATGGATCAGCTTCCCGAAGCGGATGGCGAAGGAGTCTGCACTGCATTTCATATACGTGTAAGAACTCAACGTTACTGTGAGAGTGAGCAGGATAGACATGAGTGTGAAACAAAACCAAGAGTCTGGCTGAATCCAACGGTCTCTTTGCGTTTGTTAGCATCGAATATATTTTACATGGTCTTTACATTATTTGAGCGGCAAAAAAAGGAGAAAACAGGTGGAAAAATACGAATTTAACATTTTGCCCATGTCACCCTCAGTAACTGTGTCATGAGAACTTTGTTATACCTGCATCAAAAGGCTTTTTCTACATGGGCTTTCACACCGATAGGACCGGGGGCAATAACCAGGGGCCCCCAATACACATCTCCAAATGAATAATAAATTATTGTGCTTGTTCAATGCATAGAAATGACTTGCATGATAGCATGTTTTGATCAGAAATTTTGCATGAATAATCATAGTCCACAAAACACTAATACAGACCACCACAGTGGCTTGACGATGTTTTAGGCTGTCCACTGGTTAAATTTACGTCCAGAAATCGAATTGAATTTGAAAACCCAATTTGGCTCCTCTACTTAACATTACGAAATAGATTATCAAACGTTAGGACAGAATTTGGGATTGGCTTCAGATGGTGCAAAATGCCTGTGACTAGTGGCTTATGTACATTGAAGCAAATACTAGCATTGTGGCACATTATTGGAGAGGAAGGATACAAGGGACATCCCATTTTTTTGCTGCTCAGGAGATAATGAATGGGGAAACTAAATTTGTCGGAATGTGTGTATGGAGACGGGAGAAAAATGATACAAAATAACACTGTAATTCCTAAAGCTTCTTATTTTATTTGTATGCAGCAATATCGCTTACCTCACCTACAGCACATATGGTAGGTGGGTCCAGGGAGGGGCAAGAGGGTGGGGGGCAAAGGTTTGGGCATTATTAGGGGTGTAACAAGTTGGTTGGCATTTTTAATCCTCATCAGGGGTTAGATGAGATGAGCTATAACCGTTTCTGAGAAAGTGGCAGTTTTTTAAATTTTTTTATTTCAGAAAAATAGAATTATGATATTTTTTAATTAGATTTTTACATGCTATATTTCTTTAAAGAATTTTGCAGTGTGTCTACGTCTAGTCTCATCCCGGTTTGTCCCTCGAGGATCAGCCGGACGTTTTTATGCGTATGAAGCCATCACATCTTCAGCAATGGTTTGATTGTAGCCAGGACAAAAGGACAGGACTTGAGAGAGACAGCTGGATGGTTGGGAAGTCACAGCTGTTTAAGGAGAAGCCAAAGATGTTTGTCTGATTATCTGGTGTGTGCAATTTGTGTCTGGAAGTTTCTGGAATGTCTCAGGGGTGGAGTGATCCTCTCCTGCTTAACACTTTCAGACAGACTGATGCTTGTTGACTTTCCCCATTATTCTCAGGATACAACACAGTGTATCATGCGACTCTGATGTCATCATCAAGGGCCTCCACTAGGTCCAGAGAATGTTTGTAATATGGGGTGGAGCTAAAGCAGGAGCGCTCCCACCACATTGGACTCTCATGTAGAGAGAAGAGTAGGGCTATCTGACACAGAGCCGAGCCTCAGAGATTTCAGACAGCAGGAAAAGTGTTGTTGTGGAGGTGATGATGAAATGAGATCCAGACTGAGAATATTGCTAATTCTCACCACTGTTCTACGGAGGGCCTTGGTTTTTAAATGTGCAGTTATTCGACCCCTGGTCAGCCTTGTTTCTCTTCAGTACACCACTACACTAATGCCAAATAACCATTCGGCACTGGTCCCACAGCAGCTTACTGTGAGCCGGGCAGCTCCACACATCAGAGCGACTACATTTTTTAGTTTCTTTTAGTGATGTCAGCGGTTTTCCCTTATCCTTCATCTGGTGTCGATGGTCCAGTTGCTGCATGCGAGGGTGTTGACCTGAACCAAAACAAAACAAAACAAAAAAAGCAAAGCTCAACCATTCTCATTTATGCAGCCACGCAGGCTCGTCTGTATAAACGACAACAAAAAAAGAACCAATTACAGATCATACATTCATTTAAAAAAACTAAATGAATGAAAAAATCCATTTAAAAAATATATTGTACAGTATAGGCTATGTTGTAAGCAGCACACAATGCTGAAAAGTTAAGAATGAACTTTTTAAGAGACTATAAATAATGTAATATATCATTTTATTTTAACGGCATGCATAGTTTTTTGTAAATACAGAAATACTTAAAAAAAATTACTGCTATTAATCTAATACTGAAAAATAATTATAACCTTAATAGAATGACTTCACTCATTGCCCTGGTCTCACTAGGTAGACTGTGACATATTTGTTAGAAGGTGTAGATTTTTTGACACACTTTTCACATTAAAGACGGGAATCCAATATGTTAAATGCAAAAAGTATATATAAATCAAGGCATATATATAGAGCTATACAACATATGTATCTATGTATACATGTATATGTTCATATGTGTATATATATGCACACATATACATATGTATGTATATATGATATGAGAGAGCACTGTCCTCCTCTGTGTTGACCTCTGCTTGGAGTGGAGGTGAAGCACTACTGGCTGTCATTTGCTCACGTTCTTCTTTCTTTCGTGCAATACGTTTGGTGAACGACCAAAACTCTGACCTGGCCCACACAGTGTGCGCTTGTGTGTGTGTGAGCGAGTGTTGTCTGTGTGCGTGCACGGGTCTAGCTTTCAATGCACGGTGATGTACTGGCTGCTCGCTATGGCTTATGTCGCCCATTTTTGGGAGGGGAATGCACTACCAGCAATTCATTTACACCCTGTGTGAATACGTCCTACCATCTCCAACTCACATACTACGTACATATGCACTGGACGCCACATGTTCTTCCCCCATAAACCCTGTTTTCATCTTCCGGCCTAATCGCCAAATGCCATGATCTTTCAATCCGAGTCTGAGAGTGAGTGTGTGTGCGCGTGTGGGGGAGGGGACGAAGCTGCGTGATGGTTTGGTCACTTTAAATGTGTGTGATGCAGCTTGACTTAAGTTTAGCTTGTTCTTCATCTCTTAGATACACAGCAATGCAATTTGCAGTCTTAGGTTTGGTTAGGCTTTATATTGCTTTTCTTGTCTTTGTATGTTTGTTTTAGGTGCCTTTTGCTGCCAGTTTTGTTTGTCGAAAATGTAGATGATGTTGCATAAAATTCTCCTAAACAAGTGGAGCTTGTTTCAAATGAGCACTGGGAGAAAGAACTGAACTTAAGAATGTCTGTGACATCTATTAAAAAGCTAAAGAAAAATAAATAAACTTAAAAAAAATGACAAAATACAAAAAAAATTACAAAAAGCAGAAAAAAAGAAACTAAAAAAAGAAAACTTAACTGGCATCAGCCTGACTTCATCAGAGATTGTCAAATAGCATGGGGCGGGAAATAGAGTGCGTTGGTCACTCTGTGAATCTCTTAAAGGTTGAGTCTGTAGAAAGAGAAACAGTTTGCCTTCTGTGCTCAGCTTATGTTAATTTTCAGCCACTTCTTTTCTTTTTCTATAAATACTGATTTCTGTCTATTCTTTTGTAGCATGACTGAGATGCTATTTCCTTCATTTGCTGACAATAATTCAAGTGGTTTTTGGTTCATGATGTTGTTCTTATCTCTTGCCACTGATGTTGGAGAGGAGAGGGTGTGTTGCACAACCACTTGACTTAGTGAGAATCAGTGAAAGATTGTCTTCATTTGAGCACGAAACCTTTTCCAAACAATAAAGCAGCCTTCCAGTTATGCTCGAGTGTTTGTTTTTCTTTCTTCTGTTAAAAATATTTAACAATGTACGAGTGTTTTTTCTTTCTTCTGTTAAAAATGTTGAACAATGTACATTATGTAATTTGGTGGAAGAGCATTACATGCGTTTTTTCACAAAGCTAACCTTCTAAACCCTGGGTTGTTGTTTTTTTATGTTTCAGTCTTTAACACTGGTTAAGAATTTAAGTATTCAGGTTTGTAATTTTCGTACTGTACATTCGTAAACTAGTTAACATTCTTATTTGCGGTGTCGATAACATTGACTGGATGGCCACAGTGTGAACACAGACGAATCTGTTTAAAAAAACAGCTTGTTTAGCTTTTGTGCATCAGTTGGACTTTATGTTTCACGCTGCTCCAGAACAGACATTTTAGTTACGGTAAGCTGTCTCCTCTTCACTCCAGTTAACGTGTTGTCTGTCACGTTACCTCAAAGGCCGAAACGACATACAGACAATGAATGTTTAGGCCTATATGACTGTTCAAAGTTCATGAATATTTAAAGGGGTCATGAACTGCCTTTGTTTTTTTATTTGTACTGTTCTCTGATGTCCACTTACAGTGGGTACGGAAAGTATTCAGACCCCCTTAAATTTTTCACTCTTTGTTATATTGCAGCCATTTGCTAAAATCATTTAAGTTAATTTTTTTTCCTCATTATCAAGATTTATGCATCAACAAAAAAAAAATATTTAGAAGTAATAGGCTATTTCTGTCCTGTTTTTGACCCCCCTCATCAGAAAGTTCTGTTTGAATAGGCGTGGCAGATTGTAAACTCGGAAGTTAATGTCCACTGCTATGATTGGCTAATAGTTGTCTGTTTGCCAGCCTACATCCTTCAGACAAAGCAGTAGTGATCACGTAATAAAAACAGTTACTCACCCTTGTGTGTTATAGTCCACACAGCATTCTTTTTTAGCTGAAAATCCTGTGTCGAATTGTGCCTTTGTTTGTAAAGTAATCTGCAGTAAAATGAAGTGAACAAAAGGCCGAGTTCTTACTGACGCAGTCTGGAATCTCATTAAAAATAAAGTCGATCCACACTTTTGTAACGTTGGGATCAGAAGGAAGGCAATGCAAAGACTGTTTTCCACAGCTTGGCACTGCACAGCATCTTGCTGTCTTCAGAGCATCTTTATCGCTTGGTTTCTGCATAGACCTGCATTCGCCTGAGCATGCAAAATGTCTTCATTTTTTTTTTTTTTTATTATTGTTGTTGTTGCAGAACAGGGAAATGAGACATGGTTGTATCTCCTACAAAGAACAATCATAATAACAAGGACAGAAAACTAATATTATGGGTTTGCGCACATCAAGTTATGATATTATCCACACAGAAAAAAGAAATGCACAAAAATAAGATTACAACATACTTTTAGAAAAGTTGTCATAATGCATCAAAAATTTGGCACTTCTTTGTTATTTATAAGTCTAAGAGATGAAACGAGTCAAATTCAGCAAGATAAAGGGGAAAAGACAGGAGATTTAAGCCATTTTGCTTATGAATGAAGAATTTTGCATTCAGATTCAGCAGATAACAGCTTTGAATTTTCATAATAAGAGGCGAAATTTCTTCTACGATGCAACGGTTGTGATATGACTTAATGCTATGCAGCATCTTTTTAAAAACTGAAATTCAACACAAGTAATAACATATATAAAAGGTAAAAACATACAAATCTACTGCACTTTCCTGCAGCACTGCAGTTTTAAATTTATGTTCTTTAAATTCAGCTACGAGGTCATGCTGTGACATATTGATCTGCTGTTGGTCACACTGTTTCACGTTATGTCAATTCACAGGTCAGAGTTCACCAAGTTTGAACTTTGGAAGCAGCTAAATGCAAAATTTTTCGCACAAGCTTGCGTTTCCAGTCTGATGCATTCACATGCATATGAATGGAAGTTAACTAAATGAAAAGTGCAGTGTAACCGCCCCTTTATACTACATTACATTAATCGGTGGGCGGGGCTAAACAGGCAGCGATGTAGAAACAGGCGTTGATCTTCTTCTGCGGAGGCGGTGTTTAGCCACACTATTACGTAATAGAGTGGTACATTCCACAAGCTGTCGTTTTGGCAGACTTGCTTCAATATAAGCTGTTCTTAGACTAACAAGAAAGTTTTGAGTTCTGAAACAGGATGTTTTTATACCACAGTACTCAAAACATCAAGGGAATTTTGATTTCTCAGTTTATGACCCCTTGCGTAAAGGGCGGTTCAGTTAATGATTGGTTGTTGCTAAACAACTGAAAGACATTTTAAAGCTCTAACTATTGTGCAAAAATACTAAATACTCGTAATGCGCAAAAATAATAAATAAATATAAAAATGTAAAACTATTAGTCGGGGTTAAAGGCAGAGTTAAAGACAATAGTGTTAAAAGTCTATGTGCCTAAGATAAGGATGAGGAAAATGATAATCTACTCATCTTAGAGAAATGTTACATTGAAAACCACATTATAATCTAAAAGTACCCCCTAGATCCAGATGAAGTCTGTTGAGGCACACATCCTCTGTTTGGGAATCACTGTTCTGTGGTGTAGGTGGATTCACACAACATTGACTTTGTAAGGAGTGCTGACAAACACTTCCTAAGGTTTCTGTTCTAGGTGTCATTAAGGGGTTGTGTATGTTTCCTTGCTGTGTTCTTATCATGATGAATTGAAGGCTGTGTTGGCTGTTGAACAGCATTCCTCCACTCCACCCCTTTAAACTGTGAGCCAGACAAAGGATCACTAAAAACAAAAGTCCATGTCCTTACATCCAATTGGTGGTTACAAAAGAGAGAGAGAGACATAGCCTAACTAAAGAGCAGGTATCACATTTTGTGGTACTATGATGTGAAATGTCTTTAATTAGACTAAATAACTAACATTTACCAAACCACTAGGGACTAGTCTAGTTTTTAATCACTATGGTGCTCTTTACCCAGCACCACACCCGATTAATGATCTTGAATATGTGACTAAAAAACAGAAGATCATCATTTGTTTTATTGAAAGGATGTTTGAGCCTTATTGAAAGGGTTAGGAAACATTTGGGGATACACGGTAACTTTAAATGTTTATCTTCTTTTGTGTTCCACCAAAGAAAAAAATGCATTGGAGTGACAAGACAGAGAGTAAATAACAGAATTTTCATTTCTTTGTGAATTATCCTTTTAAATGTGTTAGGAGAGCAACTGTGGGTGAAAATTATCTTCAGGAGACAAATAACACAAACAGTAACATGTACAAAGCTTCTGTAGTTACTAAATAATGTGTCATTCTCTATATGTTACATCCAGATGTCCACCTTCACATATGCCCCATTTATCACTGTTTGCGTAGTATAAGGATACATGGTAGATTATTTTTTAATTGTGTTATATAAAAGAGAGTATATGAAGTGCCGGGAAAGATTTAGATGTTATCAGAAAAGAATTGTAGATGGAAAGATTTAGTCACTTATCAATATGGATTGATCTAAATCAGAATGTGTGAGAGACAAAAATAAAACATGGGTCACTTCAATGTGTAGACCAAGAACCAATCACAAAAAATGGTCTTAGGCTGCACAAAGATGAAAGACCCAATTCATCAGTCTAAGATTAAACGGCTCACACTGAGGCGAGGACAGTATTGAAATTTCTGAAAAACAAAGCGCTGAGGGCTGTGTGTGCTGGGAGGTGGGGGTGGACGGAGAGAATAGAGCATCTGTCACGCTCTGCTGCACATTGACTGCAGGGAGCTGTTTTGGGTGGGGGGTCACAATAAGGAAGAAGTAGAGAGTCAAAAGTCAGCATCTGTGTTTAGCGTTTAGTTTAAGAGTGGTAAGGTCATCCAAAATGAGTAGAATGTGAAAACTATTAAAAATAATTATAGTAAGAATTGTTTAAAGGTGACATATCATGAAAATCTGACTTTTCCAGGTTTTAAGTGCTAATCAGGTCCCCGGTGCATCTACCAACCAAGGAAACGTGAAAAAGATTAACCCAGTAACTTTGTTTTGGTAAGTCTTTTTCTGCAAGCGTCGGAGAAAAGGAGTGCATCTGATTTCGCTCCCTTGGTGACGTGGCAAAGGGATCTCATTATAATATTACCGCCCCTTAATCTGTAAGTTTCC
>NW_015649998.1:672475-680157 GCF_001515625.1 Sinocyclocheilus rhinocerous
CTTTCTGTCCGTGTGCACTCAGAGAACTGTATATCAGAAGTTTAAACTCATATGGTTTAAACGCATGATTTCAGCGCGATAAACATGATAATCAGAACCAAAACAGATGTTTTTAGCAGGTATGAGCTGTAATGGGTAGCTCTATTCTGGAAAAGGGGGCGGGGAGCAGCAGCTCATTTGCATTTAAAGAGACAGGCACGAAAAACAGTGTGTTTTCTGCTTCCACTCAAAATAGGCATTTTCAAAATGATTTAATAAATGATCTGTGGAGTATTTTGAGCTGAAATTTCACAGACACATTCTGGAGACACCAGAGACTTATATTACATATTGTAAAAAGGGG
The DNA here is from genome assembly GCF_001515625.1 of Sinocyclocheilus rhinocerous. Taxonomy (NCBI): domain Eukaryota; kingdom Metazoa; phylum Chordata; class Actinopteri; order Cypriniformes; family Cyprinidae; genus Sinocyclocheilus; species Sinocyclocheilus rhinocerous. The sequence goes on from NW_015649998.1 coordinate 672,819, forward strand.
CATACTATGTCTCCTTTAAGGGTGTATAAAATATTTGGTTAAAGGGTTTGCCACTAGAGGGCAACACACAAATAATAATACTGTATTATAACTGTGTATAAAATTGTACTTCAATTAAGGATTGGTATTAAAAATATAAAAAGAGAAGAAAAAGAACACAAAATCACCTTGACCTTTTCCTTGAAAGATCAAGTGATTAAAGAGCTTATACAGAGATACATCTGCACAGCGGTAAGGTTGTGATTTCTGTTGGGAGTTAAGGGGTCGACGGTGGCGCCGGCGCCACCACGTGCATGTTTTACTGATAAGAGCAAAAATAATTTAAAATGCTCGTTCATTTTTGTTTGTACACATAAGAGTAATACACCATTCGAATCTGTAAAGGGTCTACTTTTATTTGTGTACACTCACAATATCAACAAAACATTGTGCTTTTGCAAAATAAAGAAAATATACAGGGTGTGCTTTTAGCCGTCTCATTCTCCGCGCATATCTGTTTGAAATTCCAGGCCCCAAAACACCCTCGGACCCCAGAGGGTTAAAGACCATGATACGTGAATGTCATCCTGGACAGGGTACAAGGTGACCTGACGGCACCAGCTGTGCATCTAGCCCTTATGTACAGTGTACACCGTACAGTGCTAAAGCATAGTCAAGCATAAATACTGTTTACTGTAAAGCCTGTAAAAACCGGAAGCAGATTGTGGAATAATGAAACCACTGTGTATTTGAATAAGACTGCAAACATTAATTTTAAAAAAAATATATAAACAAAATATGTTCATTTTAAAATAAATTAATAATACATTTATTTAGTAAAGTTAATAAAAAAAAAAAACGAAGGCTTTTACATTGTTACAAAAAAATAGATTTTCAAACAAATGCTGTTCTTTTGAAATTTCTATTCATTAAAGAAATCTGAAAATTCTGTCATGGTTTCCACAAAAAGAATAATGGCTGCTGAAAATCCAGCTTTGCCATCACAGGAATAAATTACATTTTAAAATACATTAATATAAAGACCAGTTATTTTAAACTGTAGTAATATAATTGACAACAACTTTACAGTCCTATCATAGGCAATGTCTCAGTTTTTATGCCAAATACACACACACACACACACAAAGAGAGCAAATGGTGTATTGGTACAATAGTTTTTATTTTGTGTATTTTTTCTTTGAGGTAGACATTTTGACATGTAATACACAATTGCATACTCTGAACATACAGCATTGTAACAGTGAGGTAGATTATATTGTACATGTATTAAGTCATATGATTTTGTCCAGTATATTGCATTTGTAAGTGTAAAAGTAACATAAAATTTAAATGTAAATATTAACTAGACTGTCATTTTCATTTCGGTTTGTACATTTCAGTGTATGTCCCTCTTGCCTCACCATAACAAAAGCTCTCTATTCTTTCACAAGCCTCATTTAAAACAGAGAAGGGTCAGAGGGTCAGAGGAAAACACATCCAGTGATCAACTCAGGGGGCTGGGACAGCTCTGTGGGTTTCCATAGTAAACGTCACAATCGGTGAATAGTGGAAAAGACTGCAAAGAGCCTTTTAGCAGTAGCCCTGTGGAAGCCAGATATATTATGTGTCCTGTAAAAATATGCTTTGCATTTTTATCATTGAAATACTGTAAGGTTACAAATACATTTTTTATTATTTTAGTGAAAGTCATGGCAAATAAACTACACTAACTAGACAATAAAAGACAAAAACATCTGTCAAACTCAAAAACTGTATAAGATAAACATTAAGTATGGCTTCGTTCACAATTCCTGAGGGAAATCAACTTTACATTCAAAGTTTATAGAGGAACCTTACCTTATATTCCTAAAAGTTTTTATCTGATTTCAGTGTTGAAGAACATCCATGACCTTACCACTAACACATGCTCGCCAACAAAATGTATGAAAACTTTACATTACACATGACATATGAAACTTTCATATGTGTGCTCTGACTTACAATACAGTCTTCATTTTTGTGTATTAAAAAAAAAAATTCTCTTTTCTTTTCGATTCCTCTCTTTCAGTCTTTCTTTGGCTTGGATTTCATTGATTGAAGCAGTGGATTAGTACTTGCCACCATAATGTGCTTCACTGCACAACATAATTATATAGAGAGAGAGAGTAAAAGAGGAAAGGAAGAGAATAAAAAAAGAAAGAGTGATTTCAGGGATACAAAAGGGTGTCTGTGCTACAGGTCTCATTAAAGCTGCAGTCAGAATTAATGCTAATGTGCATAAGAGAGACATCTATCTTCTCAGTCCGTAAATGGTTTTATACCATAATTATATTTGCCCTGATGTTTGTTAGGTTCAAGTATTGCTATAAACATGTATAAAAAAAGGATCGTTGGACTACATTAAGTAGACTCAGGGATATGTGTACTGTCCTGGGCCTCCATAAGGCCGTGTCTCCAGAGGCTGAAGATTACTGGTCTTACCCACAGAATCTGCCTCAAGATCGGACTGAGTGGAAAGTCTATCGGGCCTGTAGCTCTGGAGGTCCGTCCCACAACTTTCATTGACATTCCCACCACTGTCGCTGTTCTGCCGTTCGGTCTTGTCCCTGATTGAGTATGGTGACACTCGGGCAGTTTTGGACTGGTCGAAGCCAAACTTCCTGTTGCGTGGGAGTTCGGCAGCAGCGTGGCTGCTGTGAAGAGGTGTGGGGGTGTGTAGACCCGAGGGCAGCAGAGAAGGGGTGCTGTGAGGGTAACTAGCACTCAGACCGCATTGCTGGGGATAAGCGTAGCCTGGTGCAGGTGGCAGGTATGCAGACGGCAAGGCAAACGCTGGCGACGGAAGATAGGATGGTTTAGGCAGCAGGTGTTGGCTGCTGTAGGATGATGGGTAATCCTGAGATGTGGGACCGCCGCTGTACTGCTGTTCTGAGAGATCACTTGCGCTCCCCTTCAATGGGTCTAAACCAGGAGGCCCGTCTGTGCTGTACCCCCCAGGCCATGGCTCCTGGTGCTGCTCACTTCTTAGGAAACTCCCATGTTCTGGTAAAGCCGAGTTGAAGGAATACCTCTCGGCATAGCGTTTTAGCAAGCTAGAGGCACTGAGGGCACTGATGTCGTCGGTGTAGCCTGAGAACGCAGGACGACTGGGCTGTGGAAAGGGGAGGGGCTTAGGGTGAACTGGGGGTGATGTGGTGGAGGAGACATCATAGTGTTGCTCCGCCCACTCAGATGACCACTGCATCATTGCCACACCTGGAAAACCAAAATAATAAAGACAGGTTTTTCACATACTGTATGCTAAAAGAATATCTAATGTGATCTGTGTTAAAGGGATAGTTCACACAAAAATGAAATTCAGAAAATTCTGCACAATTTTACTATTCATTTTCATTCCTCCTTAATGAATAATTCAAAAGATAGAAAAATATGTATTTAAAGGGACAGTTTACCCAAAAATAAAAATTCTGCATGATTTTACTATTTTATTCATCATTGAAAAATAATGCAAAAATATTTAAAGGGGAAGTTTACTAAAAAAAATGAAAATTCAGAAAATTCTGCATGGTGTTACTACTAGCTATATTATTTTTTATTTATTGTTGAGATGGATAGAGGAGTTATTTAAAGGGACACCCAAAAATGAAATTCTGAAAATGTGCGTCATGTTACTATTACTTTTTATTCATTTCTGAAAAATAATGCACAAGATAGTTGGAGGAGGTATTTAAAGGGGGAGTTCATCCAAAAATGAATAATTAGAAAATTCTGCATGCTACTATTACTATTTATTCCTTGTTGAAGAACAACTTTAAAAAAAACCTGAACATTTTACTATTTCTTTTTAGTTGTCATCGAGAAATAATACACAAGATAGATTTTAAAGGGACAGCTTAATCAAAAATGATTCATCATTCAGTCATTCACTCAATAAATGGTGACAGAATTTTTATTTCTGAGTAAACCGACCATTTAAATACCTCCTTTAGCTATCTTGTGCATTGTTTCACCACCATGAATAGAAAATAATAGCAACGTCATGTGATTTAGTGGTGTTGGAGGCGAAACCCCTTCAACTTCACAACTGGACTGAAACAAAAATTCAACATATGGAACCTTTTAGTAATCTGGACAAGATGTGATCTATTCTTCGCATCTTAATCTGTGCTAATGCAATCTCAGTAACGTTGCACTCATCATCCTCACACATTTTGATGAGTGTAGTACAAATTAAATGAGCGATTGAATGCTGGATTTACAACCAGTTATATTTATATGTGTTTGTGTGTACATCTGTTTCTTTTTGCATGTGCCTTCTGGAAGATGAAGGCAGATTAGAATCAACAGATTAGAACAAAGTTCTAGAGAGGGTAGGAAACTGCCAGCACACAAAGAGTTTAAGAGCATTTTAAACAAATATAAATGAACATTATTCACCAGGGATCTAGAGAGTTGAGATTCCTTGCTAATCCCAACAAATCCTTGCTATACACAAACACTCTTGTTCATTTAAAAATATCTAATGCCGAAAACCAGTCAAATGCCTGTTTCTATATATGAATCTGCTTATTCTTTGTATTTATATCTTTATGTTGCTTCCCTCCAATTCACACACTTCTTAAGACCTCCACTGAAGAGACAGGATCCCGTCCATAAATATGGCTGCACCCGGAATGCTAAGAATTCAGCCTGGGATCTATTTACAAAGCACATCCTTTACACACTCGTACACATGCACACACTTCAGGTTGGACATCATAAGAAGACTTTTTTTAACACATGGCTAAAGGTCTGCAATGCTAAATCAATTAGTCATAATGTTGCATAACTACAAATTCTTAGATGCTGGCCACCATATAGCTCAAAATTTAAATATAAACACTATTTAAAGATTTTTTTTATCGGTAAAAAAGGAATAATATTCAGGACTTCTTATCCTTCTTATGGTTGTGAAAAGGCTCATGAGATGAGAGCAAAGAAACAGCTGGTAAAGTCATTACTCTCTCTGGCTAATTTCCAGCAGAATCATATCCAACATTTACACACATCTTATAATAATGCATGTTTTACAAAGTGCATTAACTCACCATGCTGTTTTAACCGAAATTCTGTTTCAGCGTGTTATTTTTGTGAGTTGATTGTATATGCTATTGGTGTGCAAAAATCTTTCCACCATAGCTCATAAACACAGATACCTGAAAGAAAGAAAGAAAAATTATTACTTCACCTTGCACTTTCTTAAAATAAACATTTCACCATCTTAAAATTTCACATACCAACACTAACCACACACACTCTCACACACACTTCAGGTTGGGCATCATAAGAAGACTTTGCACATGGCCAAAGATCTGCAATGCTAAATCAATTACTCATAATATTGCATAATTCTTTGAACTACAAATTATCTTTGCTTAGATGCTGGCCACCATGTAGCTCAAAATTTAAATATAAACACAATATAAAGTATTTTTTATAAGTAACTTCTTATTCTCCCTATGATTGTGAAAAGGCTCATGAGATGAGAGCAAAGAAACAGCTGGTAAAGTCATTACTCTCTCTGGCTAATTTCCAGCAGAATCATATCCAACATTTACACACATCTTATAATAATGCATGTTTTACAAAGTGCATTAACTCACCATGCTGTTTTAACCGAAATTCTGTTTCAGCGTGTTATTTTTGTGAGTTGATTGTATATGCTATTGGTGTGCAAAAATCTTTCCACCATAGCTCATAAACACAGATACCTGAAAGAAAGAAAGAAAAATTATTACTTCACCTTGCACTTTCTTAAAATAAACATTTCACCATCTTAAAATTTCACATACCAACACTAACCACACAAACCAATAGGAACAAACAGTAAATGAGACATTATGATGTTTAAATACAAAATGCATGTGCAACCAAAAGGATTTTTCTCCTCTCATTCTCTTTAACATGCAAAGTTTAGCATCACATGCAAAAGCTATTAACTTGGAGTTAAACAGCTCATGAGAGGCAGAGATGAAGACAGAGTGATTTTAAAATATAAACTGATAAATACAGTCATGGTATTTCACATGCATTAAGAAACATACCAGTCCCTCTCCTTCAATCTTCATTGCATTGTAGCAGTTATAAGTAAATTCCAAGCTTTACGCTGCCATGCCCCTCACACTCTTTTTTGTCTCTTGCCTCTTCTTTTTTTTCTTCTATCCAACTCTGCACTACCTCCCTCTGTCCCTGTGACAACAGCCCACATGCACAGCCCCTCCCCCACCCAAATCCTCCCCTCCCCCTGCCCTCCCTTTTTGCTGAAATTATTTAAGCAGAGAGAAAAAGAGAGAGAGCTTGAGGATATTTTACTGTTAAATAACAGGGTTTAGTAACGGTTTAATGCACACAAATGGCATTTGGATCAGTCTAATGCAATGACATATATAAAAATGGTTTATATCTGTGTTTCTGTTGCTTATTTGGGGGCAATGTTTATGGAGATAAAAATTATCTGGATATCAAAATATAATTTCTAACAAGTAAACAGCTGAGGGTGCTGTTGACTGTAATACTACTGCTGGAGTGTTGAAGATCCCTGGAATGCGAAGAGGAATTCTTCCACATAAATGAGCACTGGAGAAGCTTTCCCTTCCCCTCATCCAAAATGCCTTCATATAATCAATAATGAATCCATTTGCATCCTTTACCATATATATATATATATATATTTTTTTTTTTCAAAAGTTTCTTAGTTGCGAAGTATGTTAAATAAATAAATCTTGGCATATGTGAATGTGACTCCTGTTGGTCTGGTAACATTTGTGCATGTCATTGTGTATGTTTGAATGAAGAGAGACTTGATAACCAGCAGGCACTCTTGAGTCACACAAAGACTTAAAGGTGACATATCATGAAAATCTGACTTTTCCAGGTTTTAAGTGCTATAATCAGGTCCACGGTGCATCTACCAATCATGGCAACGTGAAAAAGATTAACCCAGTAACTTTGTTTTGGTAAGCCTTTTTATGCAAGCGTCTGAGAAAACGAGCGCGTCTGATTTCTATGGGATGATATTAGGCTCAAAATTATTAATTGATGCACGCACAATTATCCATGTACTGCATAAATTTTATACATGTATCTTACTAACCACAAACAAATACCTTTCAATTTTAGTCTGTGGAATTCAGGATTAAATGATTGTGCAGCGATTTTTACAAATACAGACAGGTTTGCGAATAAAAATGTTCTGCATTAATATATCATAAATTGCTCAAGCAAAAAGGAATCTGTGCATATGTGGATCAGGTGACACGCGTGCATTAATTGACGTCTAGTTCGAGTCGATCTTGTTCGGTTCATTTGGATTTTGAGACTT
>NW_015649998.1:680167-698208 GCF_001515625.1 Sinocyclocheilus rhinocerous
GCTCATGCAAAAAGGAATCCATGCATATGTGGATCAGGTGACACGTGTGCATTAATTGACTTCTAGTTCGAGTTGATCTTGTTCGGTTCATTTGGATTTTGAGACTTCATTTTTGCAGTTTACAGCATTTCACGTCCCCCACACACACAACTACAAATGAACAAGGCCCAATGCAATTCATTAAGGTGTACATGATTTGAAAAATTTGCAAATGTGCGTCACTACACTGAAACAAATGCTTTTCAACCGGTGTCTGCAGAGCTAAGAATTACATTAATGTGCAGCATTTTGTTCAAATAGAGACATATTTGTGAATACAAATGTTACAGTTTGTATTAAAGTATCATAATTTGTGCATGTAGCGATTAAAATGTGCATTTGTGGATCAGGCGACGCGCGTGCATTCATTCACGTCTCTTCTGAGTCTATTCTATTTGATTCATTTGAATTTTGAAACTTTCGTTCTGCCCTTTTAGCCTTGCCCAATCCACACAGCTCTCGATCCACACGCAGCTGAGCCAAAGAAAATCAGCGACCACTAGAGATGGCACTAGCCCCACTCACATGTGCGCATTCCATTGTGTACAGTTTCATGAATGTTATGTAAAACACCCACAGCACCGTCATTGTGTTTTTTTTCGTAAGCGACAAAGGTGTACCAATGCCAAGGTGAAAGTTTGAGCAAAATATGCTAACTGTTCTGCCTTTGGCTGCACAGACGCCCATGTGCTTCGGATATGTGCGCTCAGAAAAGGTATATCAGACGTTTAAACTAAAACGCATGATTTCAGCGCGATAAACATGATAATCAGAACCACAACAGATGTTTTTAGCAGGTCCTAGCTGTAAAGGTGCAGCTCTATTCTGGAAAAGGGGGCGGGGAGCAGCAGCTCATTTGTATTTAAAGAGAAAGGCCCGAAAAACAGTGCGTTTCTGCTTCCACTCAAAATAGGCATTTTTAAAATGATATAATAAATTATCTGTGGAGACGTTTGAGCTGAAACTTCACAGACATATTCTGGGGACACCAGAGATTTATATTATATATTGTAAAAAGGGGCATAATATGTCTCATTTAAATTAAAGGGAAATTACTCTTAATTACCATGAAATTTTCAGCTGTAGAAATGTTTTTGCAAACTCATATTAGAAACGCTCATATTATGGAAGTTTTGGAGTTTTTGTGGAACATTAATTACCCTACAACCCAAAGCAGAGAAATAGGATGTCATTCATGTCATTTCCTTCACTGGACCGCTTGAAAAAAAGAGCTTCTTTGTTAAATTAATTAAACAAATGATTCCATATGTACTTTCATTTTTTTAAACACTGCTGCTCTGTATTTCAGTATGTCAAATTTATAGCAATATTTGGTTGTGCAGCATTGTTCCTGTCCAGGAGATGTCCTCAGATTAAAAAAAAAAAAAGTTTGTTCCAATACACTCACATTTTCCCCAATTTCCCAATTGCCTTTGACAGGTGATCAGTCACATGACAAATGTTCCTGTAGCAAAAATGGCAGCCTCCAGGTTGCATCCTTACAGTGGATCATGCACTAGCTAGCAACTGCCATTGAGATGAATGGGAACGCTAACAGCTTTACTTCAGGTATTTTAGACTTATTTGATAATATACCATCAGCCATTAAAATATGTCAGTTAACAGCCTATATTTTCAGTAATTCACCAGATATCAGTTTAATGTGTCCCAAAAAATCTCATAGTTTAAACACACTCGTTGTTGCTGTAAAATAACTTCTACGTTCTGAATGTTTTAGTGTGTCAGAATGTTACAAAAAATGTGGTTTGTTAAAAACTGATTAGCCCCAATGTAAATGACTATTATTTGTGATATTATATTTCAAAATACCTTGCTTTGTGATGCCAAAGTTTTATTTTTATTTAGGGACTGTCATCAAAGAATTATCTTGTTTATTAGAATTAGAAATGGCACTTTTGTAGCAATTCACATGATCTGAATCTGGTTTGGAGAACTCAAAATCAATCCACCTAAGCTTTGCTGCTAATCGGTTTAGTTGGAGGCTTACAGTGCCCAAGCAATGGATCTTCAGCAAGCTAATTAGCTGTCATGGCATTAGCTCATTGTGCGGAAGTCAAGTAAACAAATCCCAGCCACTTTTCCAGATTTATCTATGCTTCATCTTCTTAGGAACATTAGCACATAGCATGATATCATGTACTAATACGGTTTAATTTCTTATTGATAAAATTAAATGTTTGATAGACTAGAATTCATATGGATTTGTAGTAATATGTTTTTATTGGAGAGGAACCAGATGGTCCTCACAGCTCTTCAAACGGCTAACATGAGGGCCTTTCGCACCGCGGGAACATTTTCATAGTACCAGAACTAATTGTGGAACTACCCACTTTTTGGCGTTTTCGCACCGCCGGAACTGGGTGCGATTTTAGTACCGTACTGCCTTTTTCGAGAAATTAAGGGCCTTTCGCACCGCTTTAGTTCCAGAATTAAATGTACAGTACTAAAGTACTGGGACGATTTTGCGCGAACTATTTCCCAGTACTATTTAAAGGGTTGCATTCGCACCGAGAGTGTGTACTAAGAAGTGACGTAAGCCGGTCGACAGTGACGTCATTTGTGCGCGGCGTTCAACAACAGAAACAAAGAAGAACAACATTAACAACAGGAGGATGGAATTGGCCAAACGCGTATGAAAACGCCCTCACCCGCCATGATTTAAAACGCTGTGTAAACATACTGTAAACATTGTGTCAACTTATTTCGCAAGTATGGAGAACAGCGATAGATGGACGGACGCTGAAGTGCAGGCACTTGTAGCAAATGTAGCACTGCCAGTTGTCGTTGGAGATTCTTAGTCCTCCTTTCCGTTCTTTCAATCGCTTTACGTATACGTCGACTTTCCATGTCCATTATTGTGAAACCCGCGAGACACAACAAAAACAGCTCCGATCACAGCGTCCTTCTTCTTCTTCTTTCAGGTTTAATGGCGGTGGGCAACTCATCTCAAAGGTGCATTACCGCCACCTACTAGACTGGAGTGTGGGTATTAGACTGACATCAAAGGAGAGGTGGGGAGAGAGAGAGAGAGAGAGAAAAAAATTCCTATTAAATTCTTTCACTTAACCCAGTGTTTTTCAAAAATAACATTAATAAATTGTGTATTCTCCCAGATGCTTTCCCTAATAAATGCTCAAGAGTAATGCTTTGTTCATCCATTTGTGCCTTTAATTCTGCCCTATCTTCTTCATATCACAGCGTCCTACATCCTCCTGTTGTTAATGTTGTTCTTCTTTGTTTCCGTTGTTGAACGCCGCGCACAAATGACGTCGCTGTCGACCGGCTTACGTCACTTCTTAGTACACACTGTCGGTGTGAATGCGAATGCAACCCTTTAAATGGTACTGGGAAATAGTTCCTAGTTTATTTTAAAATGTGTGTACAATAATTTTGTCCTGCCTGAAGACAGAATAATGAGCAGTAGCTATGAAACTTTGCTTTTATTGACTTTTTGTGTGAAATACACCATCCTATGACCCTCTTATGCTCACTAAGAGTTAACCCTAGTGGACAAAACATGCAATTTACAAGAGGAAACCATTAAAAGATTTTTGATGTCTGTTCATGTTTGCTTGACTCCAAATTTTACTTAGAAAGCATGTTTTTATTTCATTATTGCTTTGAGAAGTTCACATTTCTCTTCACATTTCATTGTAATAGTTAAGCTTACTGTATAATTTGTGCAGTGACATGGAATTATGTATTATAAAGACTCATAATGCACAACTGATGTTCTAAAAGCTGCCTTTGTTGTTCTGTAACTTGCACATCTGTGTAAAGTCAGAGTGTAGGGTGAAACAGGCTTTGTTGACAGAAAGCAATTACCCTGCAAATGACATCATGTTGAAATTGTTGTGTCCTATAAATTGTAGTCTAGACAAAGGAGAAAGGGGACTTTTAAATGACAAAGATTCACCACAGGTTTCCATGTGCATGCTATCTAAAATGTTAAGTTTGTTTTGTGGTCTGCTCTTCAAGATCGCTGCCTGTAATATTACTCTCGGCCACCAAGTGCATCCTGGAGCCTAAACAACAAAAAGAAAGTAGACTCAGTAAATATATATGAAACACTGGAAAATACAACAACTAAAGTTATATTTGATCTCTTACTTGAAGTCTCCCCCATCTAGAAGTTTCTTGTAAGTGTTGATCTCCGCTTCTAGTTTCATCTTCATATTAAGCAGGGCTTCATATTCCTGACCCTGCTCTGTGATCTTTGACCTCAGCTGTGCCAGCTCAGCTTCAAACTGCAGTATGATGGTGTTGTACTTCTCCACCTCTGCGTTTGAACGTAGCTCTGTGTTCCGCAGTGTGTCCTCAAGCGATGCTTTCTATAAAGACAGTATCATGATAAACTTCTAATTTTATTAAAAATGCAACAATCTAACACTTTCATAATATGGTGTGCATGTGTACGTTACCAGGCTTTGTTGGGATGCAAGCTCTATTTCTAGCGTTTGAATCTGCCGCCGTAGGTCATTCATCTCCATCTGTGCACCTTGTAATGCTTCTGTGTTCTGAGCCACCTGCACCTGAACTTCTGACATCTGAGGAGAAAGAGTTGGTTAGATTTGCTTGGAGGAGTTCAATAAAAGCAAAATTATTGTTATGTGGTGGTTCTGTACCTGGGATTCGTGCCACATTTTGAGGTCGTCTGCATTTTTAAGTGCCAGTTTTTCATAGTTAGCCCTCATGTCTTCCATTACTTGAGACAGATCCTGCCCCTTCGGTGCATCAACGTCCACCTGAACACCTGATTGGGCAATCTGGTTTCGCAGCTCCCCAACTTCCTGTCAAAGTTGAACAGAAAGAAAATCTGAGACATTTAGAGTATGAAATTATACCTTTCAGTAATATAGTGACTTTTCCTGCATTTTGAAGATGTCAGCATGTTGTGGAAGTAAAAACTCACTGTGATTAATTTAAAGGCCCTATCAAAATTGATATTTTAGTTTATGTCTGCTATAAATCCATCTATATGCTAGCATGCACTGACAATTTTTTCCAAATTTCTACTTTAATAAGATAATACATCAACACAAGAAAGAAAACTGTGCTCATCAAACAATATCATGGAGTCCGTAAGCTTATTCAGAGATGTGAGAATCTCATTCTGTGTGTGAATCTCATGCAACTAGTGTTAAGTGGCTCTTATGCAATGGTTGTTTACATTTTCATGGGTTCTCTTGAGGAAAACAAGCTCTTCTTTCAAGGACTCAATTTCACCCTCCACATTCAGGCGACCAACGTTGGTGTCATCAATGACCTTCTTCAGACCTGCAATGTCTCCTTCCACGGACTGCCTGATGGCCATCTCATTCTCAAACCTATAATAACACACACAAAACAGTCTTTCAAGTAATGCACTAAAATGTTTCTGTGTGCATGTCAACAGTCCTCCATCAAGCATCTGTCAGACTGAAGATTTATGTCTATTTTGTGATTCTAAAAATGGGCACATTTTCAGAAGCATGTTCTTCGATACCAAGTTACAAGATGTATTTTTAAGTTATGTGGTGCAATAATGAAAACTGACTTGACTCTGAAGTCATCTGCAGCCAGACGAGAGTTGTCAAGCTGCAGAACAAGACGAGCATTGTCCAAAGTGGCATCAAACACCTACAGGCAAAACAAAGCACATATTTCACCAAGCAAAACCTGTTTTTGACATCCATTCAGCTTTTTTTTCCCTTTAGTAACTCTACAAAAGATACGATTTGTCAGATGGTTTTAATTACAGCATTCTTGGAATGAGGTTCAGACATATGTTCTTATCTAATCAACCTATTACCTAGAATCAGATTTTGAATTATACTTTGTATTAACTTATGAAACTTTGGAGTATGAAATGGTCTGACTGAGCAAGACTATAAAATATGAGACAAAAGAGATGTTTTTTGATTTTGACAGGCTATTTTTGGATTATTGCTATATTTGATGTACTGTATGAGAGAGAATATGTGTATATCTGTAAATGTATTGTATTACCTAAGTGTGTAGTGCAGAACATTTGAATGGAAGTAATGATCAAATAATACTCATACTAAATTTGTCTGTGTGCCACATCCTGCACTTAAAGATTATCATGTGCTTCTGCTTATCAGACCTGGCTGTCTGAAATTGTCCTAAATAAAAAAATATGTTAGCATTCTATTTTAGTTTAGAACCTTTTTTATTAGCTTAGTTTTGTACTTTGCAGTTTTACAACTGGAATTAAAGCAAAGATTAGACATTTTGGAACAATAAATGTTATGTATCGACTCAACCACATCTGCTATAAATGATGGCGTTCTTCTTTTGCATTCTTGTTGTGTGCGAGAGAGTGCCATTGTGGCTGTGTGGGTGCTTGAGCATGTGTGCAATTGCTTATCCCACATCTGTTTTGCATTATGATTCTAGTCAGAGACTCTGTAGGAAGTTTCAGCTGGCTGTAGTCGGTCAAACATTCTTCTAATGCTTTAGAACTGATTGTGAATGTTCTGTTTGTGTTGACCGTTGTCATGGTTGCACAGATTTTAAAAGCAAATGTGGAGGGTTTTGAGGAATTCCCTCAGTCATAATCAGAATACATATAGAGAAAAGCAGAAGCACAAAAGAAAGAGGAGAGAGAGAGAACAGGGCGTGTGCCACACCCTCCATTGAGATGTGCGGAAATCTGATCATGCATTTTTATTGCATTGAACTGTTCTCATGAACACTACAAAAACTTTTTTTTTATATGCTTAAGACATTCTTAAGACCTAAAAAGGCTCAGGTTTGGGTGACGAAGAAGCAAAAAAAAAGTTTTAGTAAAGTTTAAGTGAACATAGTTTTCATGAGTTTAACATCCAGAACACAAACTGGAAAAAAAATTGCTTTATGTTGTAAATGGATTTTATTCAAGTTTATGTAATATAATATAATATAATTTATTATATTATAAACTTTTCTGTTGAAATTAATACATAAAATTGCTCTTTTCTATTTGTGTGAAACTTTAATTCTAGGTTTTGCTTCTTCATTTCAGTTTGATTACTGTAATTCAAAACATCTGGTATCTCCTCCTCCTAACATAAATAACTGGCTGCTCTCGCAATCTCTCAAAAGCTTCCTTTTGCATATTGAACCCCCACCAAAAGGAAAACACACACTTAGACAAAGCATTTAAACCCAACAATGTCTCTCACCTTCCTCCTCAGGTCATCCAGGATTGCGTTGTACTTGCTGTAGTCGCGTGTTTCTGGTCCACCTTTCTCTAGGGCCTCTCTGATCTGCATCTCCAGTTTGCTGTTCTCCTGCTCCAGCCGGCGCACCGTTTCCAGGTAAGTGGCCAAACGGTCGTTCAAATTCTGCATCTGGCCTTTCTCGTTGCCCAGGATGGACCCTGTAGAGGCAACGCTTGCCAGGGACCCCGCTGCACCAGCACCCATGCCGGCTGAGCTCACCTTGAAGGCTGTGGAGGAAGAAATGCCCCCACTTCTAGGAGCAGAACGGAGAGACATGGAAGAGCCAGATGAGATCCTGGTGCCATGTCCACCTGCCCCGCCATACGTGCTAGCAGCACGGTGTACCGGCACAGAGCGGGTAAAGGAGATGTGAGAGGCCTGAGGTCCGTAGAAGCTCATGGTGGTGGAGGAAGGAAGTACTGACTGCACGAGAGAATGAGTGTATGCTGAGGGACATCAGCTGTTGAGAGCTACAGGAAGAGAACTGTGCGGCTTTTATACCCCGACTAAACTCTTTCTGTTCCTCCTTTTCTCTCTCTGACTCACAGACACCCATGCACACTGACTAGCTAAGACCCTGCCCACATTGTCAATTTTTTCCCTAACTTTTTTTCAGTGATCTCTAACGCCCTTCCCACATCCTTTCTCCCCCCTTTTCTGCCTGAAAATCACCCCTCTGCCTCCCTCTATCTGAACCCAATCCTTGAGCTCATCTGGCCACATATACATACTGCAACGAGATACAGCCCTGAGCTCAGGCTCATTATGTGCTTTCAGTCCCACAGTGCTTTAGTGAAAGCTTAAATAACAATTCTAACTAAGAAGAACAGAGGCTGAGAAAGAAAACAATGGTTTATGATTTTGATCAAGCACCTTTGGGACAGGCTACACCTATGTATGCATTTTACCAAGAACACGTGAACTAGATTTAAACTTTTTTTTTTTTAACTTTAGATCCTTAATGATAGTTCAAGTACCACACTTTACTATTTTTTTTATATATTTTTTTATATCTTTATGTTCCACAAAAGAAAGGAACTTTGGAGCATGATAATTAAAATTTTTGGCTGAACTATCCCTTTAAGGCATCTAAATGTTTATTCACTGGGATGTTTTTGCAAACTGCAGTACTACAAATAGTCTCACTTGTTTTTGGCCTTTTAAGGTCTTGCTCAGAATTATATAACTGTCCAAATATGTGAAGAAGAAAAAAAACATTGATAAAGACTCAACACTCAGAATAAATTGGGAGTTGTATAAATAAACAAGGTGATAAATGCAAAAGCTCAAGGTAATGTCATAGTGTTTGGAGTTCAGTAAATGAGGAACATTGTGAGCCTCTGCCTCTACCAGGTTTAAACTATAGAAATTTTGGTAACAATTTTGCTGTCTAAGATCAAATTATCTTGATGGTTTCTCTTGTTGTAGCACAAAACTTGGAAAAACCTATGTAAATCCATAGTCTTGGCTGAGATGATAATTGAACAGTCCAACATAAAGTATTGTTGATTTTGTGCAAGCTTTCACTGGGGTCATATTGAACAGTCTGGCATTATAAAAGACTATAAAAAACTTTATAGTGTGAACCCAGCTTTAATGTCACAGGTTTTGATATCTGAGAATGGCAAAAAACAAAACAAAAACAATAATATATAGCTTATTGTTGCAATAAAGATGTTGCTTTGAAATACCTGCATGTGATCCAAAGAACAGGACACCCAGAGGCCTAACACACCCAGGAGGTAAAAGAAACCTGAGGAGTTTGCACAAAGGGTTTTTGAAAGCTGATCTTTTCTTTCTTTCTTTCTTTCTTTCTTTCTTTCTTTCTTTCTTTCTTTCTTTCTTTCTTTCTTTCTTTCTTTCTTTCTTTCTTTCTTTCTTTCTTTTCTGAACATGCTTATCCAAACTTGATTTCAGTGTTCTCAGCAGTTTTTTTTAAGTTGTATCCATTAAAAAAAAAAAAAAGTTGGTGTTTGTAACTTGCTACAAACTTTCAACGTGCATCAAAGAACAATTCACGTTTCACTTTTTTAAAATAAATGCTTGTATACACAGTTTAAAATACCTGTGATGTAACAGGCAGCAGGTTGCCTATTTAGAGACTGAATTAATTTCTTGTGGAACATTTCTCTGACTTGGAAGAGAATCTTTGCTAACTCTTGTCGGTGGTTATAGTGCTTTCTCTGTGTCAAGAGTACAATCTGCAGTGTCTTTGTTTGAATGGGGTGTCCATAGATTCCAGAGAGCTCTGGTTACCGGATGAGTTATCTGTCCCATGATTTCCGGGAGCTCTGAATACAAATCACAGACTGCCCTGCAGGAAAAAAGTTCATGGTTTGATCAAGCCCCTCTTTTTTCTTCTCTCTTCATGCTTTAAGTCTCCTGCATGCTCTCCAGCTAGAGCAGTTTGTTTCAATCATACACATGGCTACCATGTGTGTGTGTTTCGTTGTACTAGTCTGTTTCTAAGCAATATTTTCATTTCCTTTCTTGTGGTTAGTCAAAACTGTGCTGTGCACATCAACAACAGTCATACTGAGATGCATCACTTAAATCAGGAGGATAGAAAGCTGATCACAAGAAATCCTGTTTACAGTCTCTTCTCACGTCATTATTGAATTATTTCCGGTCAGTAGCCTAGTGGATGACACATGTCTGGATAAAGATCTGCCGTGTATTGGATAAGGTCTGCAGAGCACAGACAAGCCAACACATTAATGGTTTACAAATGAAGAGTCCAATGAAAAGTTGGCAGACACAGCTGGCAGAGAGTGAGCAGACAGAGAAGAAAAGAGTGCCAAAAGAGCAGGAAAACTAAGGGACAGTGAGTCACACTCCAGAATGAAGATATTTGCACCACCCTGCCCCCTTTACCACATGTGACCTCCCCCACTCCTAAACTCCTTCTATTTCTTTCTCTCTCACGCACAAACATGCATGCTGTATTGCTTTATTTCTCAGTTACATGAATGCAGTGTTTTAAACTAGTGGCTTGTTACTTAAATAATAGACTCAAATTGACCATCAATATATTTATGAAAATCTGACAGCATTTTTTAACAGACTCAAAAAGGGTGGATTTTTATTCGAGTTGCACCCATTTCCAGAAGAATCTAGATGAAATTGGCACGAAAGGCTGTAGAGAGAGCGAAATAAATGTCCTTGGCAACCACATTCAGCTCAACTTTTTATTACTCTTTTGTGTTTGTCTTTTTTTAATAATTTCCATACATTCGCCTTCTGTGCTACCCTCTCATTATCTGCAACTCAAATACTCTCAGGAAAATGAGAATGAAATAGAATAATGGAAAGCACAAGGAAAGGAAAAGCTGAATCTTTCAGTAAAGGGAAACTGGGATCGGATTTCTCTTTTCTCACTCCAGCATTGTTTGTATGCTAGCATGTGTTTTAGCTGTATGTACTCTGTTTTAAGGGATAAAGTTTTTTGTGCTTTTTGGTATTTTTTATTCAGCAGGGATGCATTAAATTGCTCAAATGTATAATATAAAAATGCTATTCTCTCACATTTTTTTCATCAAAGAATTCTGGGGGGAAAAAGTTTCCACAAAAATATTAAGCTGCACAGTTGTCTCCAACATTTATATAACAATAAGAGATGTTTTTGAGCACCAAATCAGCATATTACAGTGATTTCTGAAGGATCATATGATACTGAAGACTGGAATAATGGCTATTGTAATATATTTTAAAATACTGTAATATTTTAAGTTGAATAAATATTTCAAAATGGTACTGTTTTTACTATGAATAGTGTAATTACATCTCTGTAAGGAAATAAGCGGTAGTATGACTAATTACAAATGTGTACTAAAAACATCATACATAAACAATTAAAATTGAATCTTTTATTTCAACATAAATAGTTGTTGATATACTGTAAAGACATTTATGTGTATTTATAATATGTCACTGAGATTTTGTTTTGTGTGGCTGTAGACTAAGGTAAAGATAGAAGGCTGTGATTGGTTGGGGTGAGGTAAACTCGCTGTTATGATGGATTAGTGCGATAGACACACCCTGTGACATGCCACATAGATTTTCTCAGCAGATTTAGAAATAATTTTCATGATTCATTTGGTAAGAAAAGGTAAAAGTGGGTGAAGCTTCAGGAAAATTATGTCCTGACAACAATGATTGGCACCACAAGAGTATACACAGTCCCACTCCCTTCACTATAGCAGCTACAGATTCATGAAATACTTGCGCTGCTTGTGAAATTTTTTTTAGTTACTTTGAATTCCTGTCGATGGAGAAAGATGCTTTTGCCCATAGAATAGTGTAATATCTACCTACAAGAGTTATTTAAACCTTGCTAACCAGCCAAACCTTGATTTCTTGATCTAAACCAGAAGCCCTTCAACTCTCATTCTGCTGTCAGTGTTCTGTAGACATGGTGCAATTCCAAACTCAGCCACTAGGGAGTGCTAAAAACCGCCAAAACTGGAAACACAAAACAGTCTTGACATAATGTAATTAGTTTACCGCTAGCACATGTTTTTACTCAGCTTTTTTCCATTTCAGCTCTCGCACGGTTTTCAAAACCTTTGTAAAGCATCTGTGTTCGTCTTCAGAGCTCACTGTCTTTACACTCTACACTACATTTCTCTCAGTTAATGCTGGTTGAAATTCAACATTTGCAGTCATCCAACTTTACGTTTTTTTTTATTCCAGATTGTTTGAAATTTCTCAATTTCTCTTTATTACTGTAATTCACAGTTTTGCAACCGTTCCCACTGTGGCGTAGTGATACATGGATGTGGTAGGTTGAATTATTCGTCTTTGTCTTTTAAGCCTATTAAAATATAACAACACCTCATTGTCTGTTTCTAGTCCCACTTACCTGAGTACTGTTTATGTAAACAACTCCCTCCTTCATTCCAGCACCTTGTACTTACAAAGAAGACTTTCTCATTCTGTGAAACATTTATCCAAAAGCAAACAGATGTTATGCCTGCTTTCACATTGCTGTCACTCACGAGCCAATTGTTTTTCATTAATGCTGTTATATTTACCCCCTGGTGCCCCAAAAGGGAAACCAGTTGTGGTGCAATTCTCCTGCTTAAAGATCCGTTTTAATGACAGTCACCTGTTTTTGCCTGCAGGACACCACACCCTTTTTTCTTATTACAGGAATACAGGCAGTGTGCATGAAGGGTACTCTGTTGAATTACCAGAATTATACTCTGCAAAATTCATGCCTCAAGCCTGCAACAGCAGGTCACCTAGTTAGCTGCTGGTTTGGGCTTGTTTTTGGTCATGTTACACTACACACCGACTCATATGAAAGTGAGTGACATGCATTCCAGGAGTCACTGATCAGAATGAACATGAAGTGGTAGAAAACCTTCATGGAAAACTGTGGGTTTCTTGTGTATTTCCCTATTTTATATTCTCCTTTTATTTATTTATTTATTTATTTATGAGTAGAAGAAATTTACTAACTATCATTAAGATAATTATATTATTAATCAATAATTATTATATTATTCATAAGTCATTGTACTTATCAATAATTAATTGCCCTTCTCACTCCTCCCATTTATCCATGTTATGATTTTAATCATTTATTAGTTTAAGTGGCTGTGTGTTTTTTTTTTTTGAGAGGTGACTAAAGGTCTGACACATATCAGGACTAACCGTATTTACTCCTTTACCGTGGCATCTTCCAAAGAACAGATATGCAGTTGTGCTGTACTTTGTTTATTGATTTTTTCATTATCTTGTGTTATATATATAATTTTAAAATGTATTTTATTCCTGTGATTTTTTTTTCCAGCAATCATTACTTCAGTGTCACATGATCCTTCAGAAATAATCCTAATATGCTGTTTTTTTGGTGCTCATGAAACATTTCTTATTATTATCAATGTTGATAACAGGCTGAGCTGCTTTATATTTCAGGATTCTTTGATGACTAGAAAAGTGAAATGGAAATCTTTGATCAACTTTTAGCAGTTTTGCTGAATAAGAGAATAAAAATATAAAAATCTAGTAGGCTATACCCATATTATGCTCATTCTCCATGTTTTCCCCATTTATGCTGTAATCTTTTTTACAATATTAAATTACAAGATTTTTCAGCTTTGTAATTACAATACTGTTAATAACTTGCAATATTCCTGTAAAATGCAATATTTGTTGCATTTTTCATGTCTAAACTGTCATGTCTTATCACATATGTTCATGTGAACACAGGATGTTTGTTAAGTTCAGCTTGAATTCGTCTTCAGAGTCTGTCTGACCAGAGGAGAGAATCCGCCCTGCTAGTAACAGTCATTGCACTTTTATATCTAATCTTCACTATAAACGAGCACCACGTCTACTACTGTCTGTCTACAATGTAAGTGTCCAATTTGAATAGTTCTATGTTACGACAAGCCACTTGCTATCACTCTACCAATTCTGTCAGTTTTCCTTCAGCAAGAAAAAAGACAGTTAAAAAAGCAAAGGAAAAAAAACGTGATTTAGCTGTCTTTAGTTTGCATTAACCTGTATTAAAACAGGAGAACTGAAATTTGCCTACAGTGAAAAGGGGGAATAAAAGATGCCAGGACATTTTTTATGACAAGTACACAAACTTCTTGCCTATAAATCACTCTTGGCATGAACATAACACACCTAATGAATATAAATACCAAATGTTGAATGTGTTTGCCATAACCTTTTAGGCTAGTCTTTCTTATATTATTGCACATCTTTGGGAAGCTGCCAAATTTAGTTTAAAGGCACTTTTATCCAGGAGTATAATCTTTTATAATCTTATAATCTCTAATAATGTCGTTCCTGTTGATTCATAGTTTAGAGATCACATATCTTGAAAAAATCAAAATGTTTTTTCTTTGTTCAAAAGAACATATATTCATGTAATGCTATTAGGAATGTAATGCAATTCCATTTAGGTACTTAATTTAAATGAATTATATTACAAATCTGTATGGATTTTTTTCAATTGAAAAACAGTTTAAAATTTTTTTTAGACTTTCCTCTTAAGTTGTTGTTTCTTTAAAGGGGTCATATGATGCTGCTAAAAAGAACATTATTTGGTGTAATGAAATGTGTTTATGCGGTTTAAAGTTAAAAAAACACATTATTTTCCACATACTGTACATTATTGTTTCTCCTCTATGCCCCGCCTTTTTGAAACGCGTCGATTTTTACAAAGCTCATCGGTCTGAAAAAGCGAGGTGTGCTGTGATTGGCCAGCTATCCAATGCGTTGTGATTGGCCGAATATCTCAAGCGTGAGACAGAAATGTTACGCCCCTCACATACTGTAATGAGACGTCAACAGAGTGAGGATCCATCTGCAGATTTATTGAAATCGTAATCAAACAGGCAATGTAACCAGGGAAGTCCAAGAATCACTGGGTTATGTGGTGAAGTGATGATGTAGAAACGAATGCTCTCCCTGTGAAGGGTCCCGGTCTCCAAACATAAGTCCACGGTGGTGTGCATGACCCTTCCCTCACCCAGAGGACGTCCATCTAGCGCCTCCACTGCCAGCAGAGAATTGCAAGGGATTAGAGAAATGTTATGTTGTCGAGCGAATTCATGTGACATAAAATTCCCCGCTGCCCCTGAGTCCAATAGCGCTGAGGTAGATATGTTATTACCCTCAATGGATAATGTTATGGGTACTTTTATGCATGTACTGGAGTGATGTGCCTGAATGCAAGGACTCACCGCAGAGGGATTACGAAGAGGCGGTCGTGTGGGACAGGAGGCCCCGAGATGGCCGGCTTGGCCGCAATAGAGACACAGACATTGAGTGATTCGGCGCTCTCGCTCCTCTTGAGACAGGTGAGTGTATCCGAGCTGCATGGGTTCCACAGAAGAGGAGGAAGAAGACGTGATGGGAACTGAAAGAAAGGAAGAATTGAAATCGCATCATATGACCCCTTTAACTATGATGTTAATAATGCAGATATTTTGATCAACGTAGTATATTTGCGTACTGAGGAAGTGTGTATTATTTTAAAGTGTGGAGGTCACACAGAAAGGTTTGGTTGCAATAGGATGACTGCAACTCAGATGGCTGAAAGCCAGCAATACGTACCCAGCAGTGAAGTCTTGGATTGTTATCTTTACAACAATGTACAAGTTAGACAGATCAGCCCATGCCTTTCCCTCCAGAAAAGTACAATATATGACCAACCAATGGACAAACGTATGGAGGAGGCTACAAGGCTACTTTAGACCATGTAATGAGTTTAAAGGGTAGTTGCTTTTGCATTTTTGCTGTAGATAGCGGGGCTCAAGTCAGCATTTAATTATTGGGTGGATATAGAAATTGCAAAATATGCAAAATATACTCATGCAGTGCATGGTTACATGCACTCATAAAACATTATACACTATTTTGTGCAGTTATAATAATTCTTAATATTTTGGCTGGTCTTTAATTAGTTTTCTCTTATTTGCTGAGCCTGGATCTGCTGTTGCAGTTTGATTTCATTTAAGGATGCAAAAGTAAAGTAAAAAGTAGAAATGCTTCATGGTGTCTTAGCATGTTCAGATTTGAACTTAAAAGTAATATGTACTGTAAGATTTGGAGTATTCTGAGAATTTCCCCTTTGCTCAGGGATCGAAGTGAAGCAGTTAATGTATAACAGTGTGATTGTCCTCTGGACGTTCAACCTCATAATTCTCCATACATATCTTGAAAATTGTTTCTTGACCAATAAGCTGGCCTTGAGCCACTCCCTGCACTAGATATAAGAGTCTGAGGGAACGACAGCCATCCCACCTTTTGAGTTTCCAACCCCTCAACTCTCTGTCCTCTCTCACTCTGACGGCTGTGTTGTCTAGAGATGCTGAACTCCAAGAAAACCGTGAAGTCTTTCAGCAGTCACTCCTCCGTAAGTGTGAGCAGGAACAGGAGGACCCCCCTCACTCGTTCAGGGATGGTTTCGAGAGAAGGTTGGGGCTCCAGTCCAGCCATATGCTCTCCAATTACAGCTGTAAAGGTCAATGAAAGTCTTCTGGCACCTCTGAACTTGGAGATTGACCCGAACATCCAGGCCATCAGGACTCAGGAGAAAGAGGAAATCAAGACACTCAACAACCGCTTTGTTTCATTCATTGATAAAGTAGGTTATCTCCTTTTTCATCCTGTCTTTTTTTAACATTTTGTGCGGACCTTATTTTTCACATCAAATGAAATGTATTGTGTTTGGACCTGCAAGTGTGGCTCGTATGCTGGTGTGAGGAAGTGATGTGATTGTGATAACAGTAGGCCCAGTTCTATCTGTGTCATATTTTATCAGGACCCCCACTTGACTGACTAACCTGAAGGGACAATGTCCACCCTCTGTCATAAACACACCTTTGTCGCTTTTTGGGCAATATCAGTTTACTACCTGGTGCAATGGCCACTCCCTTATACATGCTTTTATAGAAACTCACCTATCAGAGCACACACAACTAGCTTTGAACTTACATAATCTGTTCAATAAAGCACAGAGAGACTTTTGCACATTAAGAAGCATTTAAAAACTCATTAGTAAAAATGCACAAAATTAGCGTAGAAACAATTTTCACTCAAAAATTGCAAAATGTAAATTTCACAAACAATTAGAAAGAAACAAAAAGTAACAGACTGAAAAAGTATATATATATATACTTTTTCAGTCTGTTACTTTTTTTTTTTACTCACACACACATATTACTTTTACTCTCTCTCTCTCTATATATATACCCACACACACACACACACACACACATTACTTTTACTCTCTGCAACTCTGTATACACTGGATTGATTTTAAAGGGGTCATATGATGCGATTTCAATTTTTCCTTTCTCTTTGAAGTGTTACAAGCTCTTGGTGCATAAAGAAGATCTGTAAAGTTGTGTAAAGTTGCAAAGACTAAAGTCTCAAATCCAAAGAGATATTCTTTATAAAAGTTAAGAGTCAGCCACACCTACCTAAAACGGCTCGTTCTAACACACCCCACATGTCTACGTCACGATGTGCGAAGATTTGCATAACACCGCCGAAATGTTCACGCAAAGAAAGAAGGCGTAACGTTTATTCTCGCTGTAGTATTGTTGTTGCCATGTCGTGAAGACGCTGTGTGTTTTGTTGTGAAAGAGAAACTACTTTGTTTGGTCTTCCAAAAGAGGACGATATCCGCTTCGTCATGCCTAGAGCTGATCCGTGCTGGTCGCTGAGGAAATACATCAACTTAGCGCTGTGGATCGCCGGATCGGCTTTCACCGTGGACGAAGCGGAGTCCAGCCCGGGGTCGTCACATATGGTTGCCGCAAACCAGCCGGACGCTCCTTCGTCGAATCCGCCGGCCGTGCCGTTCTTAAGCCCGCCCGCCTCTGCTCACTCAAGCCGGCCTCCGCATACTCTAGCCGCCGGCCTCTGCTCACTCTAGCCCGCCGTGTGTGACATTGTGTTTCGTTGTGAAAGCGAAACTACTTTGTTTGGCCTTCCAAAAATGGACACGACTAGAAATCAGTGGTTAAGTTGTATTTACAACACTGTTCCAGAACACTTCAACCCAAATAGTCAGATGTGTGCAGCACATTTTATGGAGGACTGTTTCCTGATCCTGGTAGAGTAGACTACAATGCCGGCTGTTCTGACTCAAAGACTGTAAGTAAGTTTTTTATATTTAAAGAGTTTTTATAAATTATATTTAAAGCGAGTTTTTTGGGCAGTGTAGAGTAGGGCTTGTTGTTTGTCATTTCTCCGATCACAAATGCAGACAAGGTTTTATGTTTACGCGGCGCGATGCAAAGCAAC
>NW_015649998.1:698318-700291 GCF_001515625.1 Sinocyclocheilus rhinocerous
AGCACACCTCGCTTTTTTCAGACCGATGAGCTTTGTAAAAAACAACGCGTTTCAGAATGGCGGGGCATAGAGGAGAAACAATAATGTACAGTATGTGGAAAATAATGTGTTTTTTGAACCTTAAACTGCATAAACACATTTCATTACACCAAATACACAAAATAATGTTCTTTTTAGCAGCATCATATGACCCCTTTAATAACTTTAAAGGGGACATAACACACAACAGTTTCACCCAATCTCATGTTGATCTTGAGTACCTATTGAGTAGTATAGCATCGTTCATAGCTCCAAAGATTCTTTAGTTGTATCATATTTATAAAAGAAAAATACAGCTTTCCGATTCTCTCCGAAAACAAACGAGCTCCTGGAGGCGCGCCGTGGGCGGAGCTAAAGATTGACAAGCACTTGAGCTCCCACTGCCAACAAAACAGACATTTGTGACCCTGGACCACAAAACCAGTTATAAGGATCAATTTTTCGAAATTGAGATTTATACATCACCTGAAATCTGAATAAATAAGCTTTCCATTGATATATGGTTTGTTAGAATTGGACAATATTTGGCCGAGATACAACTATTTGAAAATCTGGAATCTGAGCGTGCAAAAAAATCAAAATACTGAGAAAATCGCCTTTAAAGTTGTCCAAATGAAGTTCTTAGCAATGCATATTACTAATCAAAAATTAAGTTTTGATATATTTACAGTAGGAAATTTACAAAATATCTTCATGGAACATGATCTTTACTTAATGTCCTAATGATTTTTGGCATAAAATAAAAATCAATAATTTTGACCCATACAATGTATTTTTGGCTATTGCTATAAATATACCCAAGCGACTTAAGACTGGTTTTGTGGTCCAGGGTCACATTTGATGCAGTTTCACTTACAGTCTGCAGTTCTGAATCATGAAGGGGATCCTTTATAGCTGGGACCGCTCCATCCTTCAGTATCAAACAATGTGCTAATCCAGCATGGAACTGGGCCTTGTTTATAAAACGTTAGTCAACAAACACGCTTGTGAAACTGCATTGCTGCTCCGGAAAAACAAACTGCATCCACTGTTTACATAACATTGAGTTCTTTAGGAAGCTGAACAAAGTTATCTTTCCCTTACAACCAAAAACACACTTCTTTGGAGACATTCTTCCCAAGCGAGTCCAGTGCAGCACTGCTGAATGAAGCGTGTTGATTGGCGAGCTCTTGCTCTTGCTCTGGTCTATGCGTGCACGGGCGCGCTCTTCCGGGAGAAATGCCCATATAAGGAGTTCCTCCCTCGTTTACGTCATGAAGGGCCACGATCGAAAAAAAACTCTCCGAAACGTGTACGAACCCGGAAGTAAGATTTTTAGCACAGAAATACTCCTTTATACCTCCAAATCGTTTTTTGAAATTTTGTCCATGCTTAGCATGAGAATCCAACTCTTTAACAGTGTAAACAACTCTGAATGCATGAAACAGCATTGCACCCCCTCTTTAATGTACTTAAATTGTGCACCAGACACTAGGAATATATAAGTATCAGAACGGGACTTGGTATCGGCAGATACTCAGTATTCACTGACTTGGTGGCACAAAAAACCTGATCGGGACATCGCTAATTTTATTTTATTTTTTGTATAATATACTCCAATGATCTTTATTTTGTTTAAAACATTTAAAAATCTTTTATTTTTTTCAGTGTGCAGGACTATTTAAGTGAATTGCTAAATTTTCAATAAAATTTCAAAGATTTCAATTATTTAAAAATTGTATTTAAATAATAGCATTATTATTTTTAATATTGCTATCTAGAAATATACTTACAGTATATAAACTTAGTCAGAGTGGCACAAAATGTAATTTATTTAATAATGAAAATGAGGCTGAGGGATAAAATGCAGTGTTTTTAATAGATTAGTACTCTTTTTAACAACATTGCAATTATTCAGCTGCCAATATATTGCCCCCCCCCCCCCCCCCCCCACA
>NW_015649998.1:700323-704342 GCF_001515625.1 Sinocyclocheilus rhinocerous
AATTAGTAGACAAAAATTAGGACCTTTATACAGTAATGGCTTGGACATTGGTCCCTCACAGCCTTGTTTTCATCCATGTTATATTCAATATGGCATCTCAATTTTATTCAAAAAATTTAAGTCATGAAAAACATTAATGTCCATGTAATCTGACGACTATCTATACACATGTATGCATTATCATTTACCATAAGAAAATGTTGCTTTCTTTTTTTTTCACACTCTTTTTGTCTTTCCCCAGGTGCGCTTCCTGGAACAGCAGAACAAAATGCTGGAGACTAAGTGGTCTCTCCTGCAGGAACAGACGAGCCGCCAAACCAGCATTGATATTATGTTTGAGTCCTACATTGCTAACCTGCGCAGACAGCTGGATGGTCTAGGCAATGAGAAAGTGCGTCTGGAGTCTGGCCTGCGGGACATGGGCAGCCTGGTAGAAGACTTCAAGAGCAAGTGAGATCACTGGAAACGTCTGCACAGTGTACACAGTGCACTTAAATCTTGCATGCTTGTAAACTAAAGTGTTTAAGGATGTTCCACACACACATTCCAACAAACTTTGTACATTCCTCCTCAGGTATGAAGATGAAATTAACAAACGGAGTGACTCTGACAACGAATTTGTGCTCCTTAAAAAGGTCAGCACATAATGTAAAAGCACACACAGATCATGTACTTTTAAAAACTGATTATAATGACATTATTAGATATATATTTTTCACTGTGCCTATGTTAGGATGCTGACGGTGCGTATCTGAATAAAGTGAAGCTGAAATGTAAATTGGACAGCCTAACAGATGAGATCAACTTCCTTTGGCAGATTTTCGAGGAGGTACCATCACTCCCTTCACATTTCAAATAAATATTTTAATATAGTCATGTAATTCACTATGCAGATAGAATTTGTTGTGTTAACTGATAGTAAAACATAACTCTTAAGCACTTATAACTCTTATGGTGTGTAAGCAATGTAAACCCTTTAAAAAAACAGTGGTAAATGGAGGCATGAACAGGACTGTTCACAATAATTCTTGTTCCATGTGTACAGGAGCTCCGTGAGCTCCAGACTCAGATAAAGGACACATCAGTTGTTGTAGAGATGGACAACAGCAGAAACCTGGACATGGACGCCATTGTGGCTGAAGTTCGTGCTCAGTATGAGGAGATTGCCAACCGCAACCGTGCTGAAGCAGAGAGCTGGTACCAACAAAAGGTGACTTAACTTTCTTGCATTGCATGTTTAAACGTGCTTATTTGCTTGCATTGTAATATTCAAGCTTTTCGAAAGATGCTCAAATGAATTGTAAATATGAGTTCATGTGTATGGGTCTTTATGTGAATGTTCATGTGTGCTATAAAATATTAGTATGAAGAAATGCAGTTGACGGTAACCAAACATGGGGATGACCTGAAAAGCTCAAAGGCTGAAATCGCAGAGTACAATCGAAGAATTGCACGTATACACTCTGAGATGGAACTTGTTAAGGGACAGGTAAGAACTTTATTTAACACTATTGCCTTCTATAGTTGATTTGAACTCATTTCTCATAATTACTCATAATTAATGAACTTTACGTAGTTATTGAACTGAACTAATCAACACTGAACTGACTTGAGCTGATTAATAATGACTCTATTGTCTAAAGCTGCTTTACAGCAGAATCTGAATGTATGTCATATTTGAAGCCTGCATCACTGATTCTGTTATTTTCGTTTTTATTACTGTGAAGCCGCTTTGAAACAGTCTATTGTATAAAGTGCTGTATAAATAAAGGTGACAATTTGACTATTCAATGTCAACTCAACTGTCAAAAACAAAAAAAAGTGTCAAAATGTCAGTAAACAATGCGCAGCATACTTAGAGCTTGATTATTTTTGGTGAAATCTGACAAGAACAAAGCGATCATTCTTTCAGTAAATCTAGGTAAAGTGCATTATATGTGATTTGTTTTGAGATGATCTCAATTAATCCCAGTTGATCTTAAGTTATATGTCAGAGTGTGGGAAGTATGTAATCTTTTGTCTCGTCTCATTTTAGCATTTAAACCACGAGGCACAGATCAAAGAGGCAGAAGAACGAGGTGAACTAGCTGTGAAAGATGCAAAACTGCGTCTGCAGGAGCTGGAAGCAGCTCTTCTCAGAGCTAAACAGGATATGGCTCGTCAGGTGCGTGAGTACCAGTCACTGATGAACATAAAACTGGCTCTGGACATTGAGATCGCCACCTATAGGAAACTCCTGGAAGGAGAAGAGAGCAGGTGGGTGCCGCTTCAGACTTGAGTGCTTGTTTATTGAAACAGAATAGAGAATTACAATGGATTCCTAAGGAAGTCATGTATTTATTGTGTTCCTTCGCAGACTGTATGGTTCATTCCAGACTCTCACCATCTCTAAACCACACAGTGAGTTACTTTATTCATATAAAGCATCTCTTTTTATACACATATATGCTTTTTGAAATATTTCACACCATATATGTATGCATATATGTAAGGTGCAGCTTTTGTGAAAGTGCTCTGATATCGTTTTTCTTAGCCTTGAACTACGACCTTGAAAGCAGCCACCTTACAAGTGTCTCATCCCAAAATTCTGGGAAAGATGTTCAGAAAACAGGTCTGGTTAAGCAGGAAGTTAAGGGTGACAGTGCTAGCAGCCTCACCAGCAGCACTGCCACCATCACCAAAAGCACAAAGACCACCATCATCACCGCCAGTGAGACGGGGAAGAAACTCGTAGCTACGGAGGGAAGTGTGCAAGTGATGGATAAGTCTGTAGACAAACAAGAGGAGGATGTTTTTGAATGACGGAAGAACAGATGGATTGTGTTATGCACAGGGCCCAGGATCAGGTTTTTATAGGTTGGCCTCCACCCCCTCCCCTGGGCTCCATGAGCATGTCTAGTTTAAACTGATTAAACTGAATTACAATGCATTGCATTAAATAGGATATTTATACGGCCCTGCGACAAACCCATATATTCTCTTCTACAGTATTTTGTACCCTATAACTAAAAATGACTAAATGTCTGTCACTGTGAGCACAGTCAGAAAGTACGAGAAACATCTTTTGTGCACTTTTCTGATTACTATTGAGGCCTATATTCAAATAAAATCAATACATGCAAAACATCAGTTTTCGACATTTAATTTTTAAGACTTTATAATTTCTTTACATAGGTGCAAGAAATAAACATTTTGTTCCAAACATGTAGGAAATTTATCTGAATATAATGCTGCTTTATCTACCATTTTTAACGTAAGAGTAAGTGCGGCAGTTTGTAACTTTGTGCAAAGGTTCCAGTAACATTTGCTTCAGTTATGTAACAGTTTGTTATGCGGTTATAAATTGCAAACTGGTATTTTGTTATTAAATTGTTTTCACTCATTATTATAATCATAAATACATTGGTTTGTAGCACAAATAGTTTTACCGTTTATGGTGACACTTTGTTAGTTATTTACCTATAGCAGCTAAGGAATCGGAAGTTTTGCACATTCACAGAAAATAGCTTACTTCTGTGTTGCAAAGAATCTGCTTGACAGTCAGTAAAAATGCAGCATAGAAACGAAGACATCAGGATTGCACCCATCCCTCCAGATGACTTGTTTAAAAAAAATGAAAAAATAAAAATTGATGCATGGTAACAAAGCAACTTTCTTTGAGCTTTCACTTTTCTGCTGTTCTGCATTTTACTTCGAAGTTGCCTGTTTGAATGTGATCCTTCATTGCACTTCCATTCTGAGCCAACAGGAGGGGTTGTGCACAGAAAATAAAAGTTTAACTTAAAGGTGACATATCATGAAAATCTGACTTTTCCAGGTTTTAAGTGCTATAATCAGGTCCCCGGTGCATCTACCAACCAAGGAAACATGAAAAAGATTAACCTAGTAACTTTGTTTTGGTAAGCCTTTTTCTGCAAGCGTCTGAGAAAACGAGCGCGTTTGATTTTGCTCACTTGGTGACGTGGCAAAGGGATCTCATTATAATATTAATCTGTAAGTTTCCACCCACTGCGCCGTCA
>NW_015649998.1:704928-712142 GCF_001515625.1 Sinocyclocheilus rhinocerous
GAGCGCGTCTGATTTCGCTCCCTTGGTGACGTGGCAAAGGGATCTCATTACAATATTACCACTCCTTAATCTGTAAGTTTACACCCACAGCGCCGTCATTTGATTTTGCAAGCGGCAACGGTGTACCAGCTCTAATGCCATGGCGAAAGTTTGAGCAAAACAAGCTAACTGTTCTGCCTTTGGCTGCACAGAAGAGCACAGAACACTATTTACAGTCCCAGCCTCAGAGGAGACAAGAGAGCAGTGGATTTATTGATTTATTTAATGTATATTGCTGCTGCCACACAGATCTAAAATAAACATGCAATTTATTTCCCAGCTGTTTATCTTCACAGACATAACCGACTGTTTTTGTAACTCATGTGTGTTTTTAAAGTAAACGTGTGAATGAGAACTGAGTTTAGTACTCACATGCTGTGACAGCCGCTTTCTGTCCGTGTGCTTCGAATGTGTGCACTCAGAAAACCGTATATATCAGAAGTTTAAACTCATATGGTTTGAAACGCATGATTTCAGCACAATAAACATGATAATCAGAACCAAAACAGATGTTTTTAGCAGGTCCTAGCTGAGTACTCACATGCTGTGACAGCCGCTTTCTGTCCGTGTGCTTCGAATGTGTGCACTCAGAAAACCGTATATATCAGAAGTTTAAACTCATATGGTTTGAAACGCATGATTTCAGCACAATAAACATGATAATCAGAACCAAAACAGATGTTTTTAGCAGGTCCGAGCTGTAATGGGGCAGCTCTATTCTGGAAAAGGGGGCGGGGAGCAGCAGCTCATTTGCAATATGATAAATGATATTATATCAAAATGATATTATAAATGATATGTGGAGTATTTTGAGCTGAAACTTCACAGACACATTCTGGGGACACCAGAGACGTATATTACATATTGTAAAAAGGGGCATAATATGTCTCCTTTAAAACTAAAAAATACAAGAAAACTCAATTGCTTGCATCTCAAACTTTAATAAAAATATAATAATTGTGCAGATTAATATTGATGATTGTCTTAAAGCGAATGTGATACATGCAACTCCAGCATTTCCTAGCATTTCCTATATAAATAAATCAAAGATGCATATCGGACAATATTATATTACTATGTATACAGGCCAAATGGAGAGCAGTAATAGTAATAACCGCATTTATGACAGCGTCTCATCCCCCTTTAGCAAACACTGCCCTATAAGGGCTGCAGTTGCAAGGGAATTTAGACTCCACACCTATGAAGTGGTGTAAGCCTTAAACTGCTCAGACCGGACTAGCCTAATCCTTCACAGCATTTTAGCACTATGTAATTATTTTAGAAATAATCTATTACTTTCACAAATTAATTAAATGATCAATTGTATTGGATGATGATATGTATAAATGATTATACATGTATTTAACCAAAAACACTGACACTGACAAAAAAAAAAAAAAAAATTTGTCCTTGTGATGATAAATAGTCCTTGTGGTGGTGACAAATCACAATAGGTTAGTGCACTGGAATTTCTCAAGTCTTGCCACAACATGCACAGAGCTATTATGTTCGGTTTTATGTGCCCTCATTGACTCCAGCTGTGCAGTTATTTAGTAGTTATTACTACGGTTAAATAAAAAGCAGTTATGACAGTTATTGTTTTCTGTGGTTTGTTATACAAAAGGTAGAATGGGCTGAAAGGTGAGGTAAGAAAAAATTGTAAACCCTTGTAGAGAATACCACGCATAGCAGCAGCCTGGTGGATGTGTGATTTTGGTGACAAACGTTGACACATGTTGGCCCCAGGTATTTAACCCTATTCCCTAGTTGTACCACACCTTAAACACACCCAACGAACCAGTCCCCTAAGATTCATATCTTCCCTCCCCCACCCCCCTTGTGCAACACATACATCTTTATTCTCTCTGACTTTCTGCGATCAACAACTGCAGACTGTTCTAGTTTCTCCTTGCTTGACCTTTCACTCCTCCCTGTTATTGATTTATCATAGTATTTTTTTATCTCCTGTCAAGGAGTTAAAAAACCCTCACACTTCTTTCACTCTTTCTGTCAGTCACTTACTTTCTTTGCAGGCCTCAATAGGCCAATACTTCATTGTGGATACCAACAGAAACTCAAGGGATTACAGGGCTGATGCTCTGGTCAGGCCTCTCCATAAGCCTACTTAGCTGCACTAAGGCACATTTTTATTTCCCATTTATGAGGGAGAATTTAATTAAGATGTTTTGAGTGACAATTTTGCATTGGATGTGTGTATAAAAATGCAGTTATTTATTTGTAATAGTTGCAACACAAGTTCATTGTGCCGCTACATTTATGCTAAAAATGACCTATATATATAAAATTCACTGCACTTTCCAGCTAAAATGAACACTAATGACAGTAAAACATCAACAAATTTTATTATTTTTTACATAAATTATGATTATCTATTAATAAAGACTTATTTTTATGGTTCCTTGCACAGTATTGTTAATGTTATGACGTCTGCATCACATAACAAGCGCCGTATTTATGGCTTTTCTGATGTGGTAAGCATATTTGGTAGCTCACCTGGTACAGCATTGCACTCACAATTTGGAGATCTTGGGTGGGATATGATTCCTGTGAAAGATTAGTCATGATAAATGAGCTCATATATTTGCAGAAGCCAGCTAAAAAGTAATCTCTTTATCTCTTTTGGGTACACTATTGGTTAAAGGTCAGGGTAGGGTTTATTGTAGGTTGCAGATGTTATTCTCAAACATGATAGAGCATGAACCATTTAGCAATCTGTTTCGGATAATACTGAACGCACTTTTAGAGGTACTCACTAGACATTTCAATTTGTTGCGAAATGTGCAAAAAGCAACGTAATATCATTTTGCACAAATGATATTATGCCACAGTCATGTTTTTCTAATGAGCCTGGTTTGCAAAACACATACTTAGTAGTTACAGGGTTGCTATTTAGTTTAACATGTATGAGAGACATTCACAATAATATGTATAAACAGTTTAAAGCCAAAAATCTGCAATGATTTACAGTAATCTCAAGACATGTTGTCTAAATGTTTTCAGTCTTAAAATCCTGACAGAACATTATTTAAAGTTTTTACATTCTCGAAATGAACTCAAGTAACACTTTAACTTTACTTTTGCATGCACACACACACTCATTCAGAATCACAACCAGAGTTTTGGCTTTTATCAAGACAGATCTGTTTTTCGGTGAAACATTCTACAAAGGCCAGATGTTTTGCAAAGTGATAAACAAATGAAATTGCAAAATACACATGCATACACTTGCAACTTGCACCAGCACATGCAAATTGAGTGTGCATACAGATATCTGTTATTTAGCAGCAGCACATTCACTTCACCTCAGCCAATCCCAACGCAGAAGATTATTCAACAGCATTTTTCCTCATTCTTTTAACACTTCTTGTGGTATCCCTCCCTCTCCACAATAGCATCTCCACCTTTCATTTGTAGTATAGTACTGGCTACTATTTGCCATTCTTTCAGCATAAAGAAGATGAAATTCTACAGTTTGTAAAGAAGTGCATTTGCATGCGCAATTATTATCACAAGTTTTTGCATAGATGAGCTAGTGTTCATTTCTCTGTCCTGACACAAAACTTAATTGAATATTTAAAGGACTAAATACCAGTTGCACATCACCTGTGTCTTTCAGAGAATATGCACAACCCCAAGACCAACTTTAATGTGATTAACGTGCATACATGGTAGATGCATTATCTCAGTCCTGTTAGTTTGAATGTCCAAAAAATGTACAGGTACTAATTTAGTAGAACTAAAGTCATTTTAAAAAGGTGAATTGCTTTAGTCAGACTAAAACCGACCTTTTAAAGTGCATGTATATACGCACTTTAATTATTTACTGTGACTTAACTGTAAGGCCATTCTATTGCAGACAGCAGTCCAAACCAGTTTACCTCTTTCTTAATCTATCACTTTCATTTACAAATGTGAACATGTGAAACACAATATGCAGGCTAGAACAAACTGGATCTAGGGTAGGAGGGTGGCCTAAAATAAAATAAACTGGGGAAAACCCACTTATAACCTGCTTTTGATTATGTTTATATATCTTCTATGCTGTTACATAATAGTGTGCACATTGTAAGCACTTGACAGTAAAGAGGTTTATGTCAGCTCCGTTATGGTCCCACAACTCTCTATAGAATGCACTGAATGTTAGTGTTTGAGAGAGAGAACAAGGAGTGTGTTCAACATGAGCGGCCCTTGTTAAAGTTTTGACAGAACCTGTTATTCAATGTACACATAAATCTGGTTTGCATCCCCAACCCACCACCGCCTTCTTGAAAGACAAAACATAAGTTTTCTTTACATAATGAATTTGAACAGTTTACTGACATGCTGATATTTATTTCTTTAAGCCATATGAATAGATAACAAATTAAAAATGCATTTAAGGGGAAGTGTTTTTAGTGCAGTTTTTCAGAATCATTGCTAAGTGGGCTGAGCACATGTGTGTACTGACACAGTTTTGAATACATCCAGGTATCGTGCAATTAGGAAAATGCAAAATGCTTAAAACTTTTGTAAGTATTAATGGAAAAACTGCTGGGGGTTGTCTGCAGAACAGCATTCAATTTCACTTACAAAGCTTTTAATGAACATTTAAAAATTCCATTGTTCATTTTCTGTTTCTACCAGCAGAGAAACCCATTGAGTAACAGGTTTTCTGTGCTTGCATTCCTTTTACTTGGGCTTCAGGGACACATCAAACACACCCCCATATTCTTTCTCACTCTCTCTCTCTCTTTATTTGCATGAACTGATGGATATTTCTGAGAGGTGTGTCTCATTCTTAAGCTGTGGTAAACAATGAAAGTAGCTATTTCAGCTATTCTGCTCCATTTCTCACCATCAATCGCTCCTTAGGTGTTGAAGTCCACTCGATACTGGAATGAAACTCGAGAAACCAACAAAGCACAAGAGCTGAAATGACTGATTCAAGATTTTCTTCATTTTAGGACTGTTTCAACTGCATTAGACTTATTTTACCCAGTAAATGCTTCTTCCTATTAATTTGCAAATCTACAATGGTGTGCTGCAAGATAAGTGATACTGCAAAATTCATTCTCATGTGAATGCAATGTTTAGAAGATTTTAGGCATATAGTGGGATCCAAATGAAAAACCTTTAAATATTTAATTTAAACGTATAAAGAAATGAAGCAAAGACAACTTATGGAGTAAAATTCTGTGCTGTTCTGCATCATTTCTGGTTACTACTCAAATGTAAGCAAATTTGTGACTGACCATGTGAACTCCTTTGTACAAAAGGTAATTTTTCTTTCCTGTTGAAACTCACAAGATACTCCTTGGACCATCGTTAAGTCATGCTGGATAACATGTCGAGCATCATGTTTATTAAACACGAATATGGCTAGTGGTGTGTGTTTACTCTATAGAGTAAGATACAGAACATTCCTTTGAACATACATATGTGTATGAGGTCAGTGACTGCTGCTGCAAGCCTGCCAGAGCTGTTTGTTTGTGTGTGTGTGTGTGTGTGTGTGTGTGTGTGTGTGTGTGTGTGTGTGTGTGTATACATATAGGTGTGTGGGCACCAGTGGAGTTCGGTAGATCAAGGTGCACAAAACAGAACACTTACACAGACACTCCCAACATAATTAATATGATCTTATTGCTGCTTTTTTTTTTTTTGCATGGGTAAGAGTGAATTATCTTATAAAGTAGGAATGTTTGAGATGCATACTGTAATCTGCAACTCGTATGACCTGGTATGATAAAAGTTTTCTTTTCACCTTGTCTTTTAAAATAACACTGTCACACTTTAAGATACATACACTGTCATGTGACAGCTACTTCATGCAGTATTTGCAGTGATGCATGTATAGGCTTGTGTACTTAAGTTCACTTAGTTTTCTTAGTTGTCAATGTTTCTCAATGCTGAAACTGAAGGAGCTTATTTAGTGACATTTCCTTCTGCCAGAACTTCCAGTGTTCCGTAAAGGTGAGAGTAACCTGTATGGGTGTAGATGTGTGTGGAGGGAGTGTCCACTTGTTCAAACACATACCCTCAGCATAAGGGTGATAGCATCCTTTCGGAGATAAAATCTTTGATTATTGTTGTAACACGTGAGTTTGATAAGTAGTATACATTTTATTGATTCTGAATTTGTGAATAAGAAAGCTATTCATAGAAAACATTCATACAGCTCTAAGACTGTAAACTAGAAGAGTGAAACTAGTAACCCCCTTGACCCCACCCACATTTTATGTGTTTGGATGACTGCAGTCACAAAGAGATAAGCCTGAGGAACGCCTCGGCCTGGCATGATCCACACCCTCAAGGCCCTGTCGATTAAACATTCACTAACCTGTCGCTCTAGGAAAAGACTGTGTGTCATTTAGACTGAGAAATCTGCATGTCACATTTACATGTAGCAAACACAAACATAAAACCACTTAGACACCACAAATATGATTCAGTTCACCTGAAAAATGTGCAAATTCAAGGGAACATCTACTGTACAGATGCGTGTGCCTGTTGAAAGGTTACAAAAGAAATGCATGTGATTGGTTGGTGCTGGTTGCTATGAGCAATGTTACTACAAAGACTGTCCGCTGCCATTGTATTTATGTAATTATGTCATTTAAAGGCTTTGTTTTGTTGTTGGGAAATCAGTTATTATGGCCTCAAATTTATTAAATGACTACCGTTTCTCAACTCATATTCTCATTTTACAGTGTTCTCAGAATAAAGCCATAAAGTAATATAAAATAATTTTACAATAAGTTTCAGTTTATCAATGCTAGTTAATTTATTAGAGTAACAGTGAACAACATTTTTTTTTACATTTGTTAATATAATTTAATATAGTTACTACTAGTTCATTAGAATTTGTTCCTTTATAATGCATTAATTCATTTTATACCATTTGAAAGGTAAAAAATGTAGAAATTAACATTAATTGAGATTAAATGATGTAAAATTACATTTTTGCATTATAAAGGGTGTTTATGACAGATTGCAATAGAAACACTGGTTTACAGTTTTTTTCAATTGCTAACATCCCTTTGTCCAATCTATAATCACATTTTCAAAACTCTAAACAATTAGCAAAACACCCGTCTGTTGTGACCATGCCATTAACACAATTCATGTTGTTTTCACACAATATTCAGTCAATTAACATGTTTCTAAAATGCTTAAAT
>NW_015649998.1:712865-752124 GCF_001515625.1 Sinocyclocheilus rhinocerous
ACAAGCTTACCCCATACCAAAATCATGGATCATTCTTATCTTTTTTACAAATGCTTAAACACAGCATGACAGAAATGAAGACCTAATGTTCCAAACTTTAAATATAGTGTAAAGCCTCTACTTCTGCAACAAAAGAGCTGATAAGAATTATTTTAATTACTGATAATTGAGAAGTAGCTAATTCAAATCTTAATAATTTCAAGTCTTTCCATTACATGGCCATGCACAATAAAAAGGCACTCTCTGGATTAGTTTTGTTCAAAACAATACAGAACAACACAGAAAAAGAAAGAAGCAGAAAAAGAAAGAAAATGTCTGGACGGTTTGGTTCAGCTACCAAATCAGACATCAACAGACAGCCAAGACTGCTGAGACGATTATTGGCCCAACTTCCAAGATCTTTACATCTCCAGAGTGAGGAAAAGGGCTAAGAAAATCACTTTGGACCACACAGAAATTTCATTTTGCCAATAAAGCCTTTACTGCAGTAAAATGTGGTTTTGCCCAGAAAATTAACTATTTGTCTAATTGTGTGATGTAGGTGTGTTGCTGTGTTAAGAGTTTAGAAAAAGTACTTTAAAGGTCCCCTGAAATGCTTAGAAACACGCAGCGTTACTCTATGTCTTGACGTCATTTTAATTGAAACAGGAAGACAGGGCGGGACATATCCCCAGCCCACTCTCTCTTCCTACTGTTGCCTTCTGGTCTGCGCTACAGACCATAATTTTCTGTTTTTCTTATATTACTGTTATAATTCCTGTGTATGTCTGCACTGTCATGTATGTCTGCACTATGTCCGTACTTTCTTCTGCACTGGAAGCTCCTGACGTCAAGTCAAATTCATTGTGTCTGTAAACATACTTGGTAATAAAGCGCTTTCTGACTTTCTGACAAGGGAGAAGGAGAGGTAGGGGGCAAAAGGCAAAGGGCTGTATGTAAGACTAATATATTGATACTAACACCCAAAAAACTTTAATTTTGATTTCATGGGGACTTTAGGTATTGGTAAACGCTTGATAGCAATTGAAAAAAACTGTAAATTAAAACCATTTATGAAATATAAGTTAATTAATTAAATATGTATAAAGTGAAAATATTTACATGATTTTTACAACATTCAACAAATAATTAGTTAAGTTCAATTATTGCCAACAACTGTGAAAATTCATTATGTTTACTAAAAGGTTATTTGCTGAAAATCTCAGAGTAGTTTCATAATGCATTAATGTTTCTTTATACCATTTGAAATGTTACAGATGTATTAGTATATATGTAGAAATTAATAATAATTTAGACTGAATGCTGTAAAAAATTTGGTTCATTTTTATGATACCTAATATACTAAAAAAAAAATAATCCAGTTTATCCTTTTTAGTATGAAATTATTCTAATATGCAGTAATTGCAGCTTTCATTACTCCAGAGTAATGACCACAAATGAAAGTAGTAAAGTAGATTAAAAATTTCAAAGTTTCTCACGCAGCTGAGACATAACGTTCTCACAGCATTATGGGTAATCATATTTAAAGTCACCATAAAATCAAAATTGAAAATTCTTATTTTTTAATGGAATACTGTAGTGTTTATTATAAATAATTTATCAGTGCACTTCTTTTTTTTTTTTTAAATTCATGTGCCCTCGTAATCTTTAATTAAAAACTTTAACCTCCCCTCCCCCTCAAAACGACTCATCTTCTCTTCCGGTCACGAGCTATGGCGCAAGGGCGGAGTTAGTGACTGAGGGGTAAACGCTGGGATAAACAACGGGGAAAAGCTGAAGCTGATGCTTCACTTTACAGAAATCAATTCATTGACCAGTGCTGATGCAAGCCATGGTGGAGTACACTACCCTTAAAATTGAAAGGATATTAGGATATTACCACAACATAACTCTTAGGACATCGCAAACTATTTTTTTTTTTATGAATATGACTTAACCTGATGGAGGACGGGCATAGTCATTCAGGCAGTCTCTCTCGCGCGGTCGCGTGCTGTTAGGTATGTTTTGTGCCGTTGATCGTCCTCGTCTTCCTCAATAAATAAAACATTTCTTCATGCTAGGTTGTCGGTGGTGAATCCAGTGGAGAGAAATCCCCCCACAACTAACTGCAAACTGGCATTCAGATCTGCCTCCATTTTGTTAGCAACGCCCCAACTTCCAATGATCCAATCAATTCCCGAAGGACGAAATCAAGTCCCGCCCTCTCATTTCAGATGCCGTTTCACTCGGATAAACGTCACAGTAGAGAAAAAAAGACAAACGCTACTTCCGTTTCATGCCGACTTTAAAGTTTTTCTCTCCACTGGATTCACCGCCGACACCCTAGCATGAAGAAATAAAAAAAAGTTTGCGATGTCCTAAGAGTTATGTTGTGGTAATATCCTAATATCCTTTCAATTTTAAGGGTAGTGTACTCCCCCATGCCTTGCATCAGCACTGGTCAATGCATTGATTTCTGTAAAGTGAAGCATCAGCTTCAGCTTTTCCCCGTTGTTTATCCCAGCGTTTACCCCTCAGTCACTAGCTCCGCCCTTGCGCCATAGCTCGTGACCGGAAGAGAAGATGAGTCGTTTTGAGGGGGAGGGGAGGTTAAAGTTTTTGATTAAAGATTACGAGGGCACATGAATTTAAAAAAAATAATGAAGTGCATGGATAAATTATTTATAATAAACACTACATTATTCCATTAAAAAATAAGAATTTTCAATTTTGATTTCATGGTGACTTTAAGACTCTTGAGTTAGTTTTGATTGACAGTTCCTTTGTGCATCCTATCAGATTTCAACATAGTTGTGATCAAATGGGTAAATAAAGACTAAACAAAAGGATAGACAGTGACTACGTTTACATGGACATCAGTAATCTAATTATTTACCTTATTCTGAATAAGACAATATTACGATTAAGGTGTTTACATGAGTTGCTTTTAGAATATTCCTTTCATGTTCCCGTTTTACATGTTATAGTACATAGATCGATTAATGGCACACTTCATTACGTCACCACGCGACGCCATCCGACGTCCCCTCTTGTGAGTGTGAACATATGAGTCCACTGCTGCTTCAATTAGTTCCAAACAGCTCCAAATGTTTAAAATATGTTTTAAGAAACTCTTGAACTTTCAGAACAATTGCAGAGTGGAGGATGAAATCACTTAAAGAAACTGTGATGGATTTACAGTGACTACGTTTACATGGACATCAGTAATCTAATTATTTACCTTATTCTAAATAAGCCAATATTATGATTATGGTGTTTACATGAGTTGCTTTTAGAATATTCCTTTCATGTTCCCGTTTTACATGTTATAGTACATAGTTCGATTAATGGCACACGTCATTACATCACCACGTGACGCCATCCGACATCCCCTCCAGAATTTCACGAATAAACACATAGTTAGTCTTCATTATGATGCCATATACAGTTTTGGGTGTTTCATTTTTAATTTACTGAAAGCTTAAAGTGCAGTTAATTATTTGTCAAGCTATACATGTTGTTGAAGCCATTCTTTTGTTTGCCGTCAAATGGTTGACCACTGTTAATCATATTAAAATCGGAGTATTGTTGTCCATGTAAACAGAGATTTTTGATTACCTTAATCCGACTAAAGTCATAATCGAAGTAAACAGAAATCTAATTAAGACGTGGAGTATTCCTATTTTAGTCGCATTACTGAAGTGCAGAATAGACAGGTAAACACCTTAATCACATTATTACCGTCGTGTAGGACCTTTCGCCACATTTTGCGACAGGATACACACACGGCAGTGGTCAACCGTTTGACGGCAAATAAAAGAGCTTCAACACCGCCGTCGTCTGTATGCATGTACAAATAAGTAACTGCACTTGAACCTTTCATAAAATTAAAAATGAAACACCCAAAACTGTACATGGCATCATCACGAAGACGAACGTATATATTTATATGTGAAATTCCGGAGGGGACGTCGGATGGCGTCACGTAGGGACATAATGACGTGTGCCATTAATCGAACTACTATAACATGTAAAACGGGAACATAAAAGGAATATTCTAAAAGCAACTCATGTAAACACCATAATCATAATATTGGCTTATTTAGAATTTATTTATTTATTCAGTAATGTCCTAACTAATAAGAAAAATGTGTGTGCACAAATACAAGTGCAACAGATTCGATAGAGTACAACAGCTAACAAACAGCAAATGCTTCAGTGGCATTGGGCAAGAAAAGCTCGAGTTTGTATGTTCCACTGTGAGGTTGCTATGGTGAAAGTGCTTGGCATATGTTACCAAGGGCAGAGTGTATGTGAATTGTGACTGTATGTCACCATGGAAATAGAAGACAACTGGAATGATTGGTTTTAGATACACATAATTCACCACACATTAATGCACTAGTAACAGAAAAAAACCTGCAAGTGAGCTAATGTCTGTTTTTTCCCTTGCGTAGTTCTAGCAGGAAGCCCACCCCCTTTAACAGAAGAAGGTGGAGTTGGAAGGCTGTAGTTACATAACAAAACATCAGCAGTAGGGTACTACTGTTACCTAATTTTCTCTATATGCATATTACTTATGAAAACCACAATTGAAATACATAATTTATTTTAAATTATGCCTCTATATTGCAAAAGCGAGTCAAAATGTTTAAAAAGTGCAGTTCACTACTGTTTTTAGACGTATGAATGGAACACATGAAGTGAATGAAATGAAGAGGAGGACTGAATCATAGCTCACTGTAGTAGGGCAGTTGCTAGGCACTGTAAAAACAAAAAGCAACAACAGTTAATGTTACAAGAATACCGTCTTCTGACTGTTCTGAGACAAGTCCGATCTAAGATATTTTATCCTTTGTAAACAAATGTGATCTCACTGCTTTATGCTAACACTTCAAAATAGGAATCCAAAACTAATTTTAGAATAGACCAGCACTTCCATGGGAAAAACACTCTGTGGTCATGTTACTGTTAGCTGCTAGATTAAAGGGGCATTACCATAATATGGGAAAATATGACTATCCACTAATGATGTAGAAATGAACAATTGTACACCACCCAGCCGCCCTTCTCTGACTTCATCTCTCTGACTCTGTCACTGCCTAAAAGACTATCAGGACTAGACAATACAGCTTGGGTAGTCTCCTAGGGTTTAGCTGGTTAGCATCTGCTGGTTGATGACGTAGCTACAATCTGGGTGTAAAAGCTTCTTTCTGAATTGACAGCCTTTGAAAAGTCATTAGAAAAATAATATTTTTTGCAAGCAAAATCCATCCATCCATTTTCAAAACTGCTTGTCCTATGTAGATTTGTGGAACGCTGGAACCTAGTGTTGCATTTAACATAAATTGTAAATATCTCATTGTTCAAACATTAGTGTTTGCTTTATGGATGTTTGTGATGTTTTGCGACAGATTGTGACAGAAATGTTCAAGCTGAATTAAATTCAATATTAGTATTTTAAAATATTTAAATGTTTTTATTACATAGGCTATGTAAAAAATGAAAACTATGAAAACACATGATTTTATAAAAAATAGTAAATAATCAGGTAATTTAATTATAGCCAAAAATTGTGGTTATTTGCTTAAAAGTAGGTTAGGTGATTTCGGAAAGGCTAGAAATAGAAAGGTAGATTTGAAATAAGATCCCACCTTCCCTGCATTGCTAATCACTCTGCAAAGCCACGCCTCCTCCAAAACACATAGATCTGGTTAACCAGCGACACGATGAGAGATGGCGTTTGTGGAGATTTGAATGCAACGCTGTCAGATTACCTTATGTCTCATTCACCGGTGAGAAAACATTACAGTAGCCTACAAAGCGCATAATATTACAATAATAACGTCTTCCGCTCGGTCTGCAGTAGCGTAGGCATAATGAACCGCGCTGATGACGTATTATGTCTGCGCGAACAGGTTGCGCAGAGTTATGTAAATACATACATGCAGGTAAGACAGCCTATCGTAATGTTCGGAACGAATTATTTACTTGGTCAAACATTTCATGGTCCTACGCCTTCCACAGATGATATAAATACATTTAGACCACTTAACTAATTGATTGCTATATAGGGATGTTAAGCGACTTAACAAAGATGCTTTTGAACCAAATCACCTACCCTGCCTTTAAAATCTCGGTGGAGTTTTCACTGAAACTTTATAGGTCATAGAGAACATATTAGCCTACTCAACATTGGTAATTGTGTGCTGATCAGTACCGCCGCTCCCTATACGCAGAGTAGCCTACGCAGTTTGCGTAGGGCACCAACTCCCAGGGGGGCACCATCCCAGTTGCTAAAAAAAATAAAATAAATAAATATGTGACTCGCC
Source organism: Sinocyclocheilus rhinocerous (assembly GCF_001515625.1). Taxonomy (NCBI): domain Eukaryota; kingdom Metazoa; phylum Chordata; class Actinopteri; order Cypriniformes; family Cyprinidae; genus Sinocyclocheilus; species Sinocyclocheilus rhinocerous. Next base: position 719,177 of record NW_015649998.1, read on the forward strand.
AAGCGCCATTCCGCATCTGCGCTCGCGACCGCTCGCACCTCATGTTTGCAGCTGAATGCAAATGATCATAATTGATGGACAACTATGCCCGTGAAAAGACATCGGCAATCCGGTGCCGAGAGAAGAAAAAAAAGTGAAAACGAAGCCCGTGCATCACTTTCAGGCACATTCATAAGCCTGTGAAACTTTTTTGGCTGTTGACGTTAATAACGTGTTTTAAAGGGGTCCTATTATGCTTTTTCACTTTTTAAATTTTAGTCAGTGTGTAGTGTGTATGTTTGGGCATAAAAAAGATCTAGAAAGTTACAAATCTCAAAGTCCACTCCAAAGGGAGATATTTCGTTTTTAAAAAATCCCTTTTCAAGAACTACAACGAACGACTCGTTTGGACTACAGCGTTGGTTTCCGGGCTTTGTGATATCACAAAGCGGCCCATTAGAATATCATTAAAAATAATTCCCACCTACATAAATTTGAATGGTTGGGGGGTGGGGAGGGGCGAGGTTGTGGTTAGAACGCTTGGTTGAGTGAGTGCATCAGAAGGACCCCTTTAATGTCGGTAATAATTTAACCACCAACAACGAATCTAATATTCTACCTGAGTTTCCATGTTCCCTTACGAAAATTAACCATGGTTTTAACAGGAATAAAACCAAAAATCATGGTTCTTGTAGCCATGGTAACCGCAAATAACCATGGTTTTGTTACTTCAAATAATAATTTACAAAGAAGTATTAAGATGATAATTTTTGTTGAGGTAATAAAAACAGACCTAAGCCAACAATAGCCTTCAAATGACTAAAAATGTATTATATAAAAACAATGAGGCAATAATGATTGGTTAATTAATAATTACATGGTTTCATTGAATAACACTGTTAAAATATATAATGTAATACAAAATAAACAATTGATATACATTACATGTTATTACAAATGCCTGCAAAGGGAGCCAAAGGCCATGTAATTGCTGCTGCTACACTTACAGGACGATCAAATCCTTGTTTAATAGGCTATTGACCAAACATTTAATTTAAATATCCACTTAATCTTTCATTTCTGGCCACCTTTTTGCTATATATAGATGACACAGCCTCTATTATTTCTTCAACAAAAAATATGTGGACATCACAACCCTTACAAAAATTAACCATGGTTTTTATCATAGTAAAACTGCTTAATTTTCTTTTGCATGATTTCTGAATGCTTGAGACTATAAAATCAGTCAGACAACTGTATTAATAAAATCATAACCATAGGTAACTGTCTAGATTTGTCATTTGTAAATAATACAATTTATTTATTTACTTTTTTATTTCATTAAAGTTCTATTTTGACCCCTATAGTAGTTTTTTTTTTTTTACTTCCATAATATTTGAGGGAGGGGGGCACAAAAATACAATCCTGCTTAGGGCACCCATTTGACCAGCAGCGGCCCTGGTGCTGATGCCTTGAGCTACCGTATGTGTTTAATTAATATCTGCTTCACACCAGCGGATCACACCTGCTGTCAAGTGTGTTTTTAAAGCTCTTAGTTCATTCAAAGTTTAAGTATTATGTTTTATTACTTAATTTTTTTAACTGCACCTTTTTAGGCTTACACTTGTCTAACTATCATAATATGGACAGCTCTGAACCTGTTTCATTTGGAAAAAGAACTGACTTTATGAATGAGTAATTGCTCAACATGATGTTGAACAAGTAGGTAATTGCTGTCTGTAGTAATGATATCCGAATGAGTAGTAAATGGCCATGAGCAACTGGCAATGAACTGATGTATCTGCCGTATTAAAGCCTTTCATTCACGAAGTCTTAATGTCCTGCCTGGAGCTGCAATAATATTCAAGCACCCATAAATCTCCATCTCACTTTTTAAAATCCTACTCTTCCTAGTGTCTATCTTGTACATTTTTATAGAATGAATCACATATTGTGAAAAAATTGAACCTTGTCACGTAATGTCTTTTGGTCAGATTTTGTTGCTTAACCATTCCAGCTGTTTTTAATTCAGTGGTCTTTTGAAATGGTGTATAAATGTCAGAAATGCTCATAAAATAAAGAAAAAAGTCCTGCATTTTTAAGGGTAGATTTACCCAGTTTCTGTATTCTGTACTTTAAAGCCTAAAAACTTTATTGTGCAGAGGAATAATTAAACAAATGTTGACGGGACATGTTAGCACATTCATGTGGGAAGTTGTCACAATTGGAAAATGCGTTTTTTATCATTATTTTAAATTGTTTTAATACAGAATGTGCAATTTAGTACAGAAGTCCTCAAATATCTGTTTTAATGGATTGTCATTAATATTTAAGCAGAAAACACACAAAACTGCATTAAATAAAATAAAATAAATAAAGAACATAATATACAAAAATGTCAAACCAAGGTTATGATTAACATAAATTATAATTACTGAATTGCATAAAATAGCACAATATAAAACATATAACAACTTGCCCCTGACATTTTTGCTTAAAGTCCACCTTCAAAATATAGCTGAACCTGGCTTCCCCAGTCTGTATGTGTGTGTGCATTTTTATTTCTATTGAGTTCAGTAGTAAATCTGTTGAAATTATGGGTGTGCCTGAAACACATAAAAAGCAGCTCTGTGAACTGGCACACTAAGAGGTATGATTGCGGCTGTTTATATATGAGCACCCTCATTGTTTGAAGGTATTCTCCGTTGGTTCACAGCATTTTCAGAAGTTGCCAACTCACTGACAGTAAATAATAAGATACTCCAGAGTGAGTGTAAGCCAACACCCATTCACTATAAGAAGGCATACTCATGTTATAAGGTAGGAGAAGGAGGAGAAAAAAGGCATGTTGAGACAGAGCCGTTTATACACTTCTTCCACTCCTTGGCCTTTGAAACAAAAAACAAATCAAGGAAGAACGGAAAATAAACACACAGTAGATGCAAAAGTATCTGGCTCAGTGCTGCACACATAATCATAATAACCAAGCTTTTCTGCAATCTCTGTTGTCGTTAAAAGAATTTAATGGCATGACATCTGATAAAAATAAAAAAGTTTAATTAAATAAATAAAAAAACGACAACCACAACCTAAAAATTCCATCTAATTTTTTGTTGTGTGAAAAATCAGAGGTGATTTAATGAAGTTTTTAGGGTGTTTCTGGATCCACCTATTACACATTGATGGTCACGATGAGTGTTGTAAGAAAAGGCCTGCCTGTGCACATGCAATTAAGATTTACTTTTGTATAAGTGTTGCTTGTGTGTCTTGTGCATGGAATATCTGGTACATATCTTGATCACCTTCAAGAGAAAAAGTTAGACAATAGCAACTTTGGGTGGATGGAATGTGTGTAATTCGTGACATTAAATTTTTATTTGTTGTTTCTTAAGAAGGCAAGTTCTGCCGAACTGGGACGGGTGTAGCACATCATGGGAGTGGGCTTCAGTCCACCATAGTCTGGAAATACAGACCCGACTGGTTTCATTCACTTGAATTCTTAGAATTGAGTTAATTGAGTCTCTTCTCTTGGAACCTGGGTTTGTTTATTGGGTAAGAAGATTTACTTCACGCAGTAAATGTGAGTTGGATCCAGTTTGTTGATGCAGGCCTTCCTTCTTAAGAAGCCCCTTTCTTTTCAAGTCCCAAACATGTCTTTACAAAACAATGTCATTTTGGCATGATACTGTCTAAATTTCAACATACCTCATTTACCAAATACAAGACGTATAAAACCTGCTGATCCTGGCCTGGTAGCTTCAAGGCAGTCTTACATGCAAAACAGACATACCACAGCAAAGTCCCCCAGGCAAGTGAACAGGCCTCTAAAAGGCATGTTAATCCAGGTGTGCAACATTTAGCAGTAGATGATCTCGTTGTTTAGTGATCAGTTTTAAAAATGTGAAAGATCTATTTGTAGAGTTTTAAAGTAATTATTTCTGTATATTGCTGCAAATGCTTAATGTGAAAGAACACCTAAAATAACGATTCCTTTTCAAAGTGGTTTGAAATGGAAATACTGAATGTATCGTCGATGAAAAGGACAATGAAAAAGTAATAACAATCCCATCCCCCCCATGCATTATTAAAAATTCTAATTAATGAATGTTCTGTTCAGTTGTGGTTTTCTTCTGTTGACTTTTGTTTTGCATGCTTTTAAAATGCAAACAGCTGTTTAGTATGTTTCTCTTGTTAATCCCCTTCAGAGATACTACTCTAACTGGACTAAATTGTATTAAAAACAAGATTTCAGCTTCATTCTATCACATCTAGACTATTGGGTGCCATTAAAATACATATCAGAAGATGTTCTGTTCTGCACCGCCACTGTTTGATCTGCAAATACGGTGCAAAAATGATTCCACCCTCGTGACTGACAGGTGGCCTGGCCGCATACCTTAGTCTTTTTTTTTTTTTTGTGAAGAATGTGACAAAGTAGATCTGAACTGCTCTTACTCAAATAAAACCGCATTGGAAAAAGTATTCAAGTGTGGGTCCAGTCGGTGCTATATGTTAATCCAGATGTTCATTTTTTAGCATTTTAAAGCATAATTTCAAAGGTTTTTTTCAGTGAGGTAAGTCAGTTGATGATCCAAATAAAGGGTGTGTCCGTTCTTGTCATCAGTTCTTAAACTAGGAATGTGCCAGACGCTACAGATCTTTATCTCTCATCATCAAACCTGCACTGAAAAAAATTATTCATTGAATTTACTACATTTTTTTAAGGTAAGTGGTTGCAATCAATTTATTTTAGCTACATTTAAATAAACAAATTTAATTGACTAACTCAACAAAATTTGTTTATTTAAATTGATTGCAACCACTTAAAATGTTGTTAGGAGCAAATTACATACACTTTGGAAAATACTCATAATACACCTTAACATCAGATCAGATAAACTCAGATACAAAAACATGCATGCACCCTAATATGTGTGCACATGAATAATGCCCAAAATCATACTGCAGACACTCCGGCCAAACCCCTGGCCAAATCCTTGTCTGATTACTGTAATGGTTTGCTGCAGTAAACCCTCTCCACAATGTCCCGGAGATTCAGCCCGGACATGCATTTTCTTGCCTTTCCTTCCCTTGTATGTCTGACGTCTTTAAAGGAGCTTGTGCAGCCATTACTAGAGACATAGCTGGAGCTTATTACTTATCACAAACACTCATCACAAACATACAAAGCGATGATTGCCATGCAATGATCTCACACCTTTCACACCTGCTTTATACTATCATAGTGTCATGATAGTTGTAGATGCTTGTGTAATACTATGAATGCCCACCAGCGCTGGCTGTGACACCCAGCAGTTGGCTTATCATGTTGACTTGAACTACAAATGAGAAATGGTCTGACTATGCAGGATGTGGAAAGAATCCTGAAGAAGTTTCCAGGTAGAGCTAAGTGTACTGTATTTTTGTGGCAACATTTCTCGTTGTTTTTCCACAGCTCTATCACACCATTTTGCTCCACCTCAAACACACATATATACACACGTATGGTGGAGTTTAGTGCCATAGAACACATTATCTGCGTTAGCTACTTTGCAGAAGTGTGTGTGCACATTTTCCAACATCAGTACAGATGGAAAATGAGTTGCCTGTTCTTTTTTCCCCTTGTTAATCTCAACAATGCAACTCTTCAGATCTTGGGGAGGAAAAAGCCCTGCTGGTTCCAAACACTGGCAAAAGTAGATGGAAAAAGGCCATTCATAAATGTGAAATTTGCTTCAATCCCCACCCTGCTGAAAAGAGCAGAGGTTAACTCGCTCTCTACGACTGCTCAGCCAACCAGATACTGAGGCAGAAACACACCCGCTGGCAGCCTGTGAGAGCTACACTGTCTTCTCTTAATTTTTCTTCTGAGTTTCTACTGAAATGTCTGTCTTCAAGTCTCTGCCTCTCCTCCTGTTTTCTTACTCCACCTGAGGCGAAGCCCGGGGCTGGGTATGACACCATTTATCTTGTCACTTTCTCTCTGTACCTGTCTAACAGGTAGGGTGTGTGTCAGAGTGCATCTGTATGCGAGTGTATGTGTGTGAGCAGGCGGCTCCACCTCCTGAGCGTGTGTATAAAATGGGTCAGCCAGCTGCAGAGAGACACGCAGAGGGACTTTGACTCTCCTTTGTGAGCAACCTCCTCCACTCCTCTCTCAGAGAGCACTCTCGTACCTCCTTCTCAGCAACTCAAAGACACAGGCACCATGTCAAGCACCAGGTCTATCAGCTACAGCATCGGTGGTGGTGGTGGTGGCTCCATCAGGAAGTCTGGCTACTCCAGCCAGTCAGCCTACGCACTTCCCGCCGGCTCTAGCAGGGTCAGCACTGTGTCCAGTGTCAGGAGATCTGGTGTGGGTGCCGGTCCAGGCTTCGGTGCAGGATTCGGTGCTGGAGGTGGCAGCTACAACTTCAGCAGCAGCAGCATGAGTGGAGGCTACGGTGGTGGTCTTGGTGGAGGTCTCGGTGGTGGCTTCATTCCACCTCCCATCACCGCTGTAACCGTCAACCAGAGCCTGTTGGCCCCCCTCAACCTGGAAATTGACCCCACGATTCAGGCTGTCCGCACTCAGGAGAAAGAGCAGATCAAGACCCTCAACAACCGCTTCGCCTCCTTCATTGACAAAGTGAGTATTCGGTCTCTCTTAAAATAACACTGACTTTTACATATCATGCAAATCTGCATAATGATATTGCTGTGCACTGTGCCTGTAGTGCATTCAAATACAGAATTCTCATTTTATTACTAGGTATGACCTTTGAACGAGTGAGTCTTAACACTGGATGCCTTTAGTATTACTACACACCATAATAGCTTGCAGCTGTAAAAAACTGAGTGACACTTAAAAATGTGTTCTCTTGCACAACAGCTTTCTTTCAGCATATCTGCAAGCTAAGTATTTTTCATAGATGCAAAAGTTTCATCTGATTACACCAGAGCCCGTATCTTTACTAATCGGGCAGTACAAGCAAAGCAGTAGTAATAGGCTAATCAGCTAAAGTAAATGTTAAATCATTTGTACTAGATCTCTCTAAGTATGGCTATAGCCTTGGAAAAAAGTCCTCAGAAACCCATGACTGAGGCTATCCAAATATGGGTGGAGTTTAATAACCTAGCAACCATGTGAGTCATAGATACACACATACTGTATATAGAGTGTGCTAGATGAATCCAGTGTGTGTAGTCCAAAGTCTAGACTTTATTACGCCACAAAAATTGCACACAAAATTGAAATTGTCATTCATATCCATTTGTGACGTATATTTTTTTTATTTCATTCTCTTTAAAAAAAAAAAAAAAAAAAAACCTTAGTCAACTGTATGTTACACCCATATTTGGCTGCAAACAAACACTTCACAACTTTCTGAGCAAATGTGGACAGAAGACACACCCTGAAGGCCATGCAGTCAGCACATACACACACACACACACACACACACACACACCTTTATTTTTTAGTGCCTGTGGGAGAATTTGCAGTAGGCAGTGTGTGACCAGGATGAGTCATCAGGACCATAGCCACCAGACGCTCCAAACTTTTACTCTGCTTTATAACTTTCTAGCAGGTTACAGGTCAAAGACTATGCCAATAAATGCCTTTGAACTTTTTCTGAGGTTTAAGATAACAGGGAAATGTAAATCATTGTTAATGTAAGATAATTAAATGAAGAAGTCTTAAGGAAAAGTGCACTAATATTTCCATGGTACATCAAGGTTGCATACATCTAAAAAAAAAAATGTATGAAGACAAGTTTAGTAGATTATGAGCTAGACAGGTGCTGTCATATATGTCTGATCTCCAAAGACCACACACAAAACCTGCCTTAGGGTGTTGCAGGTATGTCTTGTTTCTCTGATATTGTTGCTCTGTTTTATTTGTGAAGCAATGCAGGTTTGGGGCGAGGCCATTACTGGAAGTTTTTTCCAGTCTAGGAGTTTGTAGCTTGTGCGCAGCACTGCCACACCCAGTCAGTCCACTTTCACCTTCCCTTCCCCCCTTCCCTCACTCCACCCTGCAGAAAAATGCCTGCTAAAATGACTCATGGTCATTTGTATTCCCTTAAACAATGCTTCCAGAGAGCGTGCACAAAGAGACTTAAAGAGCTAGGACTACAAAGGAGTCATACAAGACAGACAAAACCATCAATCCACTTCATTTATTCATTCATTCACTACTTTTTTTTCAAAATGCAGTCTTACTCAACTACATTGTTAACCTCCAAGGAGCTTGAAAGTGAAAATCTTCAAATAAAACCCACAAAATTATTTCTTTGTTTCCATAGGTGCGTTTCCTGGAACAGCAGAACAAGATGCTGGAGACCAAATGGAGTCTCCTCCAGGAACAGACCACCACCCGCTCCAACATCGACGCTATGTTTGAGGCCTACATTTCTAACCTGCGCAGACAGCTCGATGGCCTGGGAAATGAGAAGATGAAGCTGGAAGGAGAGCTGAGGAACATGCAGGGCCTGGTTGAGGACTTCAAGAACAAGTGAGTTGTAATTTTGAAATTGAATGATCTGATGGAAAACAAACCCCACTGAAAACAGAATAGATTTACTCACATTTCCTTTCTTTAAACAGGTACGAAGATGAGATCAACAAGCGTGCTTCAGTAGAGAATGAGTTTGTTCTGCTCAAGAAGGTGAAGACCATTTATCTTTTTCTTTAAAAGACTTACCTTTTTCACTCCATTAAGGTTTTTTGTAACAGCAATAGGGTATAATGTCCTTTCATTTTCTTTTAGGATGTTGATGCAGCCTACATGAACAAGGTTGAGCTTGAGGCCAAGGTTGATGCTCTTCAGGATGAGATCAACTTCCTCAGGGCAGTCTATGAGACTGTAAGTTCAATTCTGTTGTGTTTGGCCAACCAAAATTTGTTAGTAGTGCTGCTTTGTAAGGGTAGGTAATTTACTGATTGTTTGGTCTGCATTTGCAGGAACTGCGTGAGCTCCAGTCTCAGATCAAGGACACATCAGTTATTGTGGAGATGGACAACAGCAGAAACCTGGACATGGACTCCATTGTGGCTGAAGTTCGTGCTCAGTATGAGGACATCGCCAACCGCAGTCGTGCCGAAGCAGAGAGCTGGTACAAACAGAAGGTCGGTCAAGCTCTCATAGCTTCAACTCTTGAAGATCACCTCATCTGTGGCCACGCAAGTGCTCATTTGTGTCAATATTTATGTTACAGTTTGAGGAGATGCAGTCCTCTGCTGGTCAGTACGGGGAGGACCTCCGCTCAACCAAGTCTGAGATCGCAGAACTCACCCGCATGATCGCCCGCCTGCAGAACGAGATTGATGCCGTCAAGGGACAGGTAATGATGAGCAAGGGTTGATACATAAATGGTTCACATACTGTTTATGTAAAGAGGCTGACTTTATGTATGTTATTGTCACTTTAGCGTGCCAACTTGGAGGCTCAAATCGCTGAGGCTGAGGAGCGTGGAGAGCTGGCAGTGAAGGACGCCAAGCTCCGTATCAGAGAGCTCGAGGAAGCCCTCCAGAGGGCCAAGCAAGACATGGCCCGCCAGGTGCGCGAGTACCAGGAGCTCATGAACGTCAAACTGGCCCTGGACATTGAGATCGCCACCTACAGAAAGCTGCTGGAAGGAGAGGAGAGCAGGTAGGAAGTTTTTAAAGAATATTGCGTTGATATTTACACTCTCAAATCTTTTCGACAAACCTTAAGGTTTGAAAAAACATCACTAAGCAAATCTGTTGTCTTCTTTACTCAGACTGTCCAGCGGTGGAGCTTCAGCCACCATTCATGTGCAGCAGACCTCTGGAGGTCTCTCATCTGGTAAATAACTCTCTCTGTTTCTCTGAATCTCTCATCTTTCTTAGAATCTCATTCTCCAGGTTGGATACGTGTCTAAAACTTTCTTTCTCCTGCAGGTTTCTCTGGTAGCGGCGCTGGATTTGGCTATGGCGGTGGCTACGGTGGTGCTTCAGGATATGGTGGTGGATCAGGATATGGTGGTAGCTCCATCAGCAAAACCAGCGTCACCAGTGTCAGCAGTAAACGCTATTAAGGAGAAGCGCCCCCAACCCAACCCGGCATCCTATCTTCCTTACCTGCAACTAGATCACTCTGAACCTTCTTACAACTCAAATAATCTATGGTGCTATATTCTAGCCAGACAGATATCCCCTGTTAATGAGGAGATGAGGACAATGATTTCTTAAACATAAAATAAGTTTTAGGTTGCTCTGTGCGTTGATGGTAGATACACATAACATACATCTCTTGTCTGGTGGCATCACTGCCATTTTAAATCATCAACCCAACTACACTAAAATGACACCAGAAAGAATGTAACAGAGAATATGTGCTCCCAGTCACTGAATTGTTTTATTTCTGCACTGATATATATGGGGAAAGTGAGACTTGAGTGAACTATATACACATAGAAACCACTGAAGCCATTTAGGCCCTTCACAACAATAGGATTTCAGTCTCATTAGCATAACCACAAGCAGTACCATGGTTTCACTGGATCAGGGATGTGCTATACAGGTCCTGAAAGTCCTGGTTGAATGTTTTGTGTCGTTACAAGCTCCCTGCTGTATTTTTGTTGACGAATATGACTTTTGTCATTATGCAATGGCTGTCAGTGTTAGTTTACCTATTTGCTGTAAAAAGTACAATACTGTCAGCCTGTAACTGATGACAATGACTTGTGGGCTTCCAATGTCCAGTTACCTCATATTCAAGGGAGATCTGTTACAGCAAAAAAACAGGCACAATGGCATTTCCATGGACCATCCCTCCTAAACTTTGTGTACTTGCCCAGTTGAAAGAGAAGAGCTTCATTTACTGTGTTGTGACTGTACTACCTTAGACTTTCCCCTTTATTCAAACTGCTTCCAAAGCGTATTTCACAGTCCCTTTTATAAATGGCAAAAAAAAGCTACAAAAATGAAACCATGTTCAACCAGATTTATTTTGTATTGATTGACTTGACACAAAACCAGCGTCACCAGTGTCAGCAGTAAACGCTATTAAGGAGAAGCGCCCCCAACCCAACCCGGCATCCTATCTTCCTTACCTGCAACTAGATCACTCTGAACCTTCTTACAACTCAAATAATCTATGGTGCTATATTCTAGCCAGACAGATATCCCCTGTTAATGAGGAGATGAGGACAATGATTTCTTAAACATAAAATAAGTTTTAGGTTGCTCTGTGCGTTGATGGTAGATACACATAACATACATCTCTTGTCTGGTGGCATCACTGCCATTTTAAATCATCAACCCAACTACACTAAAATGACACCAGAAAGAATGTAACAGAGAATATGTGCTCCCAGTCACTGAATTGTTTTATTTCTGCACTGATATATATGGGGAAAGTGAGACTTGAGTGAACTATATACACATAGAAACCACTGAAGCCATTTAGGCCCTTCACAACAATAGGATTTCAGTCTCATTAGCATAACCACAAGCAGTACCATGGTTTCACTGGATCAGGGATGTGCTATACAGGTCCTGAAAGTCCTGGTTGAATGTTTTGTGTCGTTACAAGCTCCCTGCTGTATTTTTGTTGACGAATATGACTTTTGTCATTATGCAATGGCTGTCAGTGTTAGTTTACCTATTTGCTGTAAAAAGTACAATACTGTCAGCCTGTAACTGATGACAATGACTTGTGGGCTTCCAATGTCCAGTTACCTCATATTCAAGGGAGATCTGTTACAGCAAAAAAACAGGCACAATGGCATTTCCATGGACCATCCCTCCTAAACTTTGTGTACTTGCCCAGTTGAAAGAGAAGAGCTTCATTTACTGTGTTGTGACTGTACTACCTTAGACTTTCCCCTTTATTCAAACTGCTTCCAAAGCGTATTTCACAGTCCCTTTTATAAATGGCAAAAAAAAGCTACAAAAATGAAACCATGTTCAACCAGATTTATTTTGTATTGATTGACTTGACACCAACTTAATATCTGAATACAATAAATCTGAGACTACAAGTTTTGTCTTGATTTGTCTTTGTTGCTTGAAATGTTGAAATGTTTTCACCAATTATGGGCAATTTTATTATCAAAGAACTACATCTGGATAAAAAATTAGACAATGGAACCACAAGAGAAACTAAAGACAGAATTAAAAAAAAAAATTGGATTAAAACAGATAAATGTAATATAATAATTACAATAAAGTTGATCCACTTTATGAAGAACTCCCTTATTCTTAATTATCTTATAACACTACAGTAGGTTAGTTAATTTTCATCATACAATTTTAGTTGCATTACCTTTGATATCTAAATATTCTCTTCTCATGAACATTTTCAGTACAACCGCATTGCAAAATTAATTTACCTTTTGGCCTTTTTCAATATTTATCAAACATTATATTTAATGTGGAAGGTTGTCGGAAGAATTTAAACAGATTCAATTTCTTTGGCTTGCAGTTGTTGAGGTGGGTAGCTGGCATTGTTATCTGGATTTTCAGCATTGGTCTGTGGAAATTCATTGGGCTGTACCTCTTGTGCCGCGGTTCTGTATTTACAAATATACACCAGAATTGCTAACCCAAGAGCAGTTGTGAGAACACCTGCAACAATTGGCACTGGATTGTATACTGCAAAATACAAACACAAATGGACATCAGTTAAGTTTTAAAAAAAAAAGAAAATATTTAGGGGCACAGTCAAAGTTCAGTTTTTAACCAGTTTTAAGGACCTTGATCTTTGCAATATGGCGGACATGAGTATTGTGTCAATAAGAAAACATTGCTAATGCGGCTTCAACATATCTTGGTTTGCCAAGACGAAGCAAATAGTATTTCAGCTTGTCCTTTGATCTTAACATGTCAGTTCTTAAGAGGTGACCTGCTCAATTTAAAATAAACACATTTAATTTGGCTACTAATATGACAGTGGTCTATTCTTTCTTTAGGGGTAATTTTTTAATGATGTAAAAATTATGTCATTAAAAGTGCAAAATGCCCTAACGTGTGTCTAAAGTAGTAGCTCAGCACTGCCCCCTGACGTTTGTTCGTTAAAATTCTGCATTAAACAATAGATAAGAGGTAAAGAGTACTATGACTTAATGCAAAAATGTGCTGTAACAGAGTCATTTATCTTAGTTATTATGCATCAAAAATTTAGTTGTTTATAGGAACTCACTGTAAATGAAGACTGAATTGCTGGGCTGAGACGTTAGTTTCATTTTTGAAGACGTAAGATGGAATACACATTCATACTCTCCTTGAGGCACTGGGGCATACTGTGTGATAGACTCTGGGAAGCCTGGTGTGCTGTAACTTTGACTCAAATAAGCACCATCCCTTCTAAACTCTAAGTACCCCTAAACAGGAAGGAAAGACTGTATAAAAGACGCCTGCTGTATATGTACCAAAAACATTATTTGAAATGTAATTACAAAACAATTCAGTGTAACAGAAAAAGTGTGAATGGGGTGATTTACATAGTCTTTTGATTTTAAATAAGCGGAGTCGATGGAGCAGGAGATTTTCACATTTTCTTTGTCCCTGACATACAGTTTGGGGTTAGGACCATACGTATCCACATACAGTTTAGGACGGGGCAATGCATCTGGCAAAGTGGAGAGTGAAAGGAAGACATTTATTAGAAAGGTAAAAAGCATGAGGGAATTAGTCAGGTCCCATGAAATAAAACACATTTTAAAACTCTCTCTTCAAATAGGATGGAATGTTGAGGATTAATTTTGCACTACACTGATTTTAGTCATTTTCCCCCCTAATAGTACCGGGAGCTGACTACCAAGTAAACAAATCATGGTTAATTAAAACGCATTAGGTAATTTCATGGGGCCTTTAAAACATTTTCTGGTAATATGTCATTGCAATAATTTTGTACAATTAACCTCAAACTGTCTCACCTGAGCAAATAATATAGAGCATGCCTCTCTGTCTGCAAGCTTCAATTTCCTCCATTGGACAATCTTTGATCTTTTTTTCTTTCCCAATGCATCTGATGCCACCAACTGTCTGTGTGAACTGCCGTCTGTCATCCAAAAGCCTTTCCCACTTCAGCACATGCCCACATCCCAGTTCCCTGCACACCACTTCAGCCGTGGCAGCAGCAGCAGATGAATCGGCTTCAGTATCGACTTCCTTCTGACAAACAGGTTCCCACTTGCCTTTGAGAGTGACATCCAGATATCCTAGACAGCTCTCTCCACGTTCCTGCTCCCAGAGCCGAACCGGAAGCTCTTCTAATGGAGCACAAGGGAAGAAAATATACATACACACTTTACTTGTATCACAAATCAGATGCCAATTGTTTCTTCTAGACATCAATGAAATTAAAATTCTCAGATTTGGTACTGTATATATGCTGTATATAATTTCATTTAATTAATGAAAGGACACACATAAACACTACAATAAAAGGGAATGCATTGCTCTTCTGTACCTGGGATGGCTTGCTCACTTTTGGACAGAGATGAATGTAAGACTTTTCCATTGTACAACATCTCCATACTGCAGGCAAACTCTATTGGGACAACGGCATTCGTCTGTCTTAAAACGATACTAGTGTGATTTGTGAGAAACAGTGAACCAGCGAAGGTCCAGTTGGTGCCAGGGCTGACAGGGAGGATGCGGTAATACAGACTCAATGTGAAGTTTGTGGCTAGGTTATAGGCTGATTCACACTGTACAGTGTAATTTTCACCCTTACGAAAAAGATAGGGGTACACAGTCACTTTGGGATCAGAGAGGGCAGCTGGGAAAAAGAGAGAAAGAAACAGAGTGACATTTCAGTAGAAAATGTCTAATACATAATACATTAAGTCATATGCTTAATAAAACTTACATACGACTAAGGTAATAGGGCTGCTTAATTCAGAATATGGATTCTTTGAGTCAGTTCGAGTGGATTTGTACCAGCACACAATTTTTCCTTCATACTTGGCCGTCGCAGGGATTGTGAAATATATTGTATCTGATCGACTGATGACCTCAGATGTCACCCAGGCTTCTGTGGTTTCTGGGGTCTGCGAGGGGCTTTCCAACTTGCCCACAGACACAGTTATGGGATACGGAGCACTCCAAGTGGTGCCACAAGCAACCTCTACTATAGAGTTTAGCTCAATATTACTTTCATTTATTCTGAATCGATAGCCGAATGTAGGGGCTGGAGCATATGCTGGAGGTGAGAGACAGAATAAGATGGAACAGAAAAAGAAAAGGGAGGACAACACTTATTATCAACAGCAACACTGGATCAGCATTTCTGCAGCAGCTTTTCATTTAGTTTACTATGTGCTTGTTCATTTCGAATCGATTATTATAGTCAGCAAATCCTATAAACAACACTAAATAAAAGCAAATCATAACAGGCAATTTGCAGTCACACTGTATCAAACATGAATTCTTGAGTAAAACTTTTTGGCTTAAAACAAATGTATTTTGTATTATGCTTTAAATAAATGTATATTTTTAATAAGCAAGGACACATTAAATTGGTCAAAAGTGACAGTAAACACATTTATAATGTTCTAAAATATTTATATTTCAAATAAGTTCTGTTCTTTCTATTCAGCAAAGAATATGCATCATGGTTTCCAAATACAAAGCAGTGCAACATTGATAATAATATGAAATGTGTCATGAGCGCTAAATCAGCATATTAGAATGATTTCTGAAGGATCATATGTGACACTGAAGACTGGAGTATTGGTTGCTGAATTAAAAAATCTGCTTTGCCATCACAGGAATAAATTACATTTTAAAATATATTAAAATACAAAACAGTTATTATAAAAAATAATAATACAGACTTCTTTCAAAAACATAAAAAAAACATGTTACATGTTACTGCAGGCATGATGAGCTGATTATTATTATTGCACATCCGATTTAATGACTATTCATGTTTTTACAGACACAGTATATATACTTTTTTTAAAGAATCCCAACAAGCTTTATTAACCTTTAGTTAATGTATTTTTATGAACAGGACAGGTTAGTGAGAATACTTCTACAAGCAACATGACAGATAAATGTAATATGACCCTGAAAAAAAAACTGCACTTCCTTCTTCATACTACTGACCTGGACATACAGTATGTGTGTATCAGCTTATGTACAGGAGTAGGTGAATGATTCTTACCCTGAGATGCTGTGTTTCTCACACACATTATCCAGCACACCACAGCTAGCGCTATGAAGAAAGAGTGATTGCAATATACTGTGAAAAACAGGATTTTCCCAAATTAAAGTACATGAAATATGCATGTTGCAATGTGCAACATGTAAGACATTAAACTCAGATATATACTAAAAATATATGTTTATATTTTACAGTTTTAAGGCCTGCTGTTTGCAAATACATTTTAACTTTACAAACATGTATTATTGTGAATTAAATTAACTCAAGATTGGGAAAAGTAATGTTTTCTACATTTCTACACTGGCCAGACCGACCTGTCTAAATCTGATCAGTCCTGCTTACTCTATGTTCTATGTTTAGAAACAATAATAGTGATATAAATACTTTTTTTCTCTCTCACTGTGAAGAACTAGGTACCCTGATTCACACCTTCTAATGTATACCGTTAGTTGCAATTTACTGTAAATATAATTAACTGAAGAAAGTTAATTGGAATTCAGAGTAGCCAGTTATACTCCAATAAGTTTAAAAACATCAGGTAAATTAAATAAACCCTTACCTCCTATGTTGGGAAGAATCATCCTGACACCAGCAAATGAAACTGCAGCACTACAAGAATGAAAACTACTTAAATTCACAACAGAGCAGAGCTGAACTTTCCAACTGGTGAAACACTGCATTACCTAACAGGAAGTTCATTGACCACAAAAAAAGGATGTAACATTTTGTCTTTTAGTCCACTATATTGTGTGCACACAATTCAATGAATTTTGAGATAAAGTTTTATTTATCTTAAGTTTTAGTATGTACATTTATTAATTCTTATTTTGTTTTGTATTAGGCTGATAAAAGCTTAAATTAAGCTCCTCAATATTTTTATTTGCACACTTCATATATTTTTTTTCTAGTACAATTAACTTGTTTTTCTAATTGGCCTTAATTTATTTTGACACACCTCTGTCCATACATTAGAAATCTTAAAGAAATATCTAACAATTTTTCTTTTAAATTTATTAGGTGTGAATTCCTTAATTCTAAAGTGTTATGTTGTCTTTTATGGCCACTCAGTTAATTTCAGATCTAGTCGTTATGTTTTGTTATATTGGGTGCACAGAATTGATCTCTCCTTGCTGATATACATCTTATCACTACAAAAGTGATGCTAGAGCATGTCCTTTAGTAGCCATGGCTCATGATCCCAAACTTAGCCAGAGACCTCTGCTTGACCTGAGTGACACGGCTAGATCTCTAATCCTGCATGGTTTTACTGCTGCTCTCCACATGGTTGTGTTGCATAACTGTGAGAGAGCAGATTACTGACTGTTCAGCCTCACGTCTGTCCCTGCAGTGCTGTCAGAGATGATACACAGGTGGGAGAGAGGGTAAGAGAAAGCCAATAAGATCTTTGTGTACTACGGCATACATAGTTTATTAAATCATATGTACAGTATGTTACAATGGATCATACATATTTACAAACATAATACATTGTCATTATTATTTGTATGTCTTCCTTCTTTAACACACCTGATTCAGATAGATCAGCTCATTAGGAGAGAATCCATCAACTGAACTGAGTGTGTTAGACAAGAGAGACATACAAATGATCTCCTCAGGAACAGAGTTGAGAACCACTGCCTCTACAAGAATGTACCTTATAGCTTTTGTACTTACCCCAGTGAAAGCATTGTACTTTTTCTGAGAGTACAGTTGCTGCAAAAAATGTTTTTTAGCAGGTGAACAGGGTATATGTTGTCACCTGACCAAACCGCAAAACAGGTCTCATCGCATCCGCTTGTCAAGAAAGTATTAATAGCAGTATGAACGGATAGTGATATCTATGGACTTTTAAGGTAGCCAAGCTATTTGTTTTTATTGCTGGAATTTATTCAGTTTTAATATCCAAATGTTAGTGAGAAGAAGAAAAATATAATTTTTTAGATAGCAATCTGCGTTTGTGATTGATATTGGTTATGGTTGGTGTCTGCTTTGAAGGCACCTTGAGTAAAAAAAAGCTCCATATTTAATGAAGCACATACAAAAAATCTGACCTGGAAATGATGCAACCTGTTTTACAGAATACAGAAGTTTGTTGCACATAACCCTAATTGCTGTGGGATACAGTAGTTTTGTTTTGCAAGTAAACTGTGGTTAATGTAATAGTTTTGCAAATAAACTTGTGCTTTTTTCAGTGACTATAAGTAATCAATTAGTTAAATATGAACTGTAATAATTTTGGTTAAGCACAATTAAGTTCTGATGATGCCTGTGATTATTTACATGCAGCATTCATTCAGGAATTATTCTACATGTAAGACATCCAATCAGAGACCTTAAAGCCTATAAGACTGACTGAAATGGTCATAGATAAATTGCCCCGATAGGAAGTTGGAAGTGATTTTCATGAGAAAGGAATGCACCACTGAGGTTTCAAAATGCGCTTCCTCTTTTCAGGGCCCATGCGTTCTTCACTGCATTGCTTCACCGATTCTGTCATCAAACATTTCCCCACACACAATTACACTGAAGGCATCTACAAACTTATTGAGGGTTCAGAAAGCCCATCTTAGTCATCACGATTTTTCCTTTTTCCTTTATCCTTGTCTATGCTTTTCTTCTCCTTTTCCTTCTCTTCCTTTTCCTTCAACACTTTCTTCTCTTTCTTCTTCTCATCCTTGGCCTCCTTATATTTCCACTTTGGAGGCTCCAGGTAACCTTTCTGCTTTTTATTCTTCTTCCTCTTTTTTGGGGTGGACTCTTTAGTCACTTTAATCTGTGGGATACAGCCAGAGGGGAAGACGCTATTGCGCCTTGACGCCACACTACGAGGAATGAATGTGCGCATTCCAGACTGAGCAATGGACAGCACACTGCCTCGTCTCTCTGTATTGGCACAGCAGGACAAAGAGACGGACTCAGCCGAGCGGACAGAAGGAGAAATGGAGGAGATGGAGCTGTTACGATGGCACAGTGAACTCTCCTCCAGCTGCTTCTGTGAGTGCTTCTGCATCAGCTCAGCCACAGCAAGCCGACGTTTACCCATCTGCAGCTCGATGGCCTGGGAAATGAGAAGATGAAGCTGGAAGGAGAGCTGAGGAACATGCAGGGCCTGGTTGAGGACTTCAAGAACAAGTGAGTTGTAATTTTGAAATTGAATGAACTGATGGGGGAAAAAAACACTGAAAACAGAATAGATTCTCACATTTCCTTTCTCTTAACAGGTACAAAGATGAGATCATCAAGCGTGCTTCAGTAGAGAATGAGTTTGTTCTGCTCAAGAAGGTGAAGACCATTTATCTTTTTCTTTAAAAGACTTACCTTTTTCACTCCATTAAGGTTTTTTGTAACAGCAATAGGGTATAATGTCCTTTCATTTTCTTTTAGGATGTTGATGCAGCCTACATGAACAAGGTTGAGCTTGAGGCCAAGGTTGATGCTCTTCAGGATGAGATCAACTTCCTCAGGGCAGTCTATGAGACTGTAAGTTCAATTCTGTTGTGTTTGGCCAACCAAAATTTGTTAGTAGTGCTGCTTTGTAAGGGTAGGTAATTTACTGATTGTTTGGTCTGCATTTGCAGGAACTGCGTGAGCTCCAGTCTCAGATCAAGGACACATCAGTTATTGTGGAGATGGACAACAGCAGAAACCTGGACATGGACTCCATTGTGGCTGAAGTTCGTGCTCAGTATGAGGACATCGCCAACCGCAGTCGTGCCGAAGCAGAGAGCTGGTACAAACAGAAGGTCGGTCAAGCTCTCATAGCTTCAACTCTTGAAGATCACCTCATCTGTGGCCACGCAAGTGCTCATTTGTGTCAATATTTATGTTACAGTTTGAGGAGATGCAGTCCTCTGCTGGTCAGTACGGGGAGGACCTCCGCTCAACCAAGTCTGAGATCGCAGAACTCACCCGCATGATCGCCCGCCTGCAGAACGAGATTGATGCCGTCAAGGGACAGGTAATGATGAGCAAGGGTTGATACATAAATGGTTCACATACTGTTTATGTAAAGAGGCTGACTTTATGTATGTTATTGTCACTTTAGCGTGCCAACTTGGAGGCTCAAATCGCTGAGGCTGAGGAGCGTGGAGAGCTGGCAGTGAAGGACGCCAAGCTCCGTATCAAGGATCTCGAAGAGGCCCTCCAGAGGGCGAAGCAAGACATGGCCCGCCAGGTGCGTGAGTACCAGGAGCTCATGAACGTCAAACTGGCCCTGGACATTGAGATCGCCACCTACAGAAAGCTGCTGGAAGGAGAGGAGAGCAGGTAGGAAGTTTTTAAAGAATATTGCGTTGATATTTACACTCTCAAATCTTTTCGACAAACCTTAAGGTTTGAAAAAACATCACTAAGCAAATCTGTTGTCTTCTTTACTCAGACTGTCCAGCGGTGGAGCTTCAGCCACCATTCATGTGCAGCAGACCTCTGGAGGTCTCTCATCTGGTAAATAACTCTCTCTGTTTCTCTGAATCTCTCATCTTTCTTAGAATCTCATTCTCCAGGTTGGATACGTGTCTAAAACTTTCTTTCTCCTGCAGGTTTCTCTGGTAGCGGCGCTGGATTTGGCTATGGCGGTGGCTACGGTGGTGCTTCAGGATATGGTGGTGGATCAGGATATGGTGGTAGCTCCATCAGCAAAACCAGCGTCACCAGTGTCAGCAGTAAACGCTATTAAGGAGAAGCGCCCCCAACCCAACCCGGCATCCTATCTTCCTTACCTGCAACTAGATCACTCTGAACCTTCTTACAACTCAAATAATCTATGGTGCTATATTCTAGCCAGACAGATATCCCCTGTTAATGAGGAGATGAGGACAATGATTTCTTAAGCATAAAATAAGTTTTAGGTTGTTCTGTGCGTTGATGGTAGTTACCCACAACATACACCTCTTGTCTGGTGGTGTCACTACCATTTTAAATCATCAGTTCAACTACACTAAAATGACACCAGAAAGAATGTAATGGAGAATGTGCTCCCAGTCACTGAATTTGTTTATTTCTGCACTGATATATATGGGGAAAGTGAGACTTGAATGAAATATATACACATGGAAACCACTGAAGCCAATTAGACCTGTAACAACAATAGGATTTCAGTCTCCACAAGCAGTACCATGGTTTCACTGGATCAGGGATGTGCTATACAGGTCCTGAAAGTCCTGGTTGAATGTTTTGTGTCGTTACAAGCTCCCTGCTGTATTTTTGTTGACGAATATGACTTTTGTCATTATGCAATGGCTGTCAGTGTTAGTTTACCTATTTGCTGTAAAAAGTACAATACTGTCAGCCTGTAACTGATGACAATGACTTGTGGGCTTCCAATGTCCAGTTACCTCATATTCAAGGGAGATCTGTTACAGCAAAAAAACAGGCACAATGGCATTTCCATGGACCATCCCTCCTAAACTTTGTGTACTTGCCCAGTTGAAAGAGAAGAGCTTCATTTACTGTGTTGTGACTGTACTACCTTAGACTTTCCCCTTTATTCAAACTGCTTCCAAAGCGTATTTCACAGTCCCTTTTATAAATGGCAAAAAAAAGCTACAAAAATGAAACCATGTTCAACCAGATTTATTTTGTATTGATTGACTTGACACCAACTTAATATCTGAATACAATAAATCTGAGACTACAAGTTTTGTCTTGATTTGTCTTTGTTGCTTGAAATGTTGAAATGTTTTCACCAATTATGGGCAATTTTATTATCAAAGAACTACATCTGGATAAAAAATTAGACAATGGAACCACAAGAGAAACTAAAGACAGAATTAAAAAAAAAAATTGGATTAAAACAGATAAATGTAATATAATAATTACAATAAAGTTGATCCACTTTATGAAGAACTCCCTTATTCTTAATTATCTTATAACACTACAGTAGGTTAGTTAATTTTCATCATACAATTTTAGTTGCATTACCTTTGATATCTAAATATTCTCTTCTCATGAACATTTTCAGTACAACCGCATTGCAAAATTAATTTACCTTTTGGCCTTTTTCAATATTTATCAAACATTATATTTAATGTGGAAGGTTGTCGGAAGAATTTAAACAGATTCAATTTCTTTGGCTTGCAGTTGTTGAGGTGGGTAGCTGGCATTGTTATCTGGATTTTCAGCATTGGTCTGTGGAAATTCATTGGGCTGTACCTCTTGTGCCGCGGTTCTGTATTTACAAATATACACCAGAATTGCTAACCCAAGAGCAGTTGTGAGAACACCTGCAACAATTGGCACTGGATTGTATACTGCAAAATACAAACACAAATGGACATCAGTTAAGTTTTAAAAAAAAAAGAAAATATTTAGGGGCACAGTCAAAGTTCAGTTTTTAACCAGTTTTAAGGACCTTGATCTTTGCAATATGGCGGACATGAGTATTGTGTCAATAAGAAAACATTGCTAATGCGGCTTCAACATATCTTGGTTTGCCAAGACGAAGCAAATAGTATTTCAGCTTGTCCTTTGATCTTAACATGTCAGTTCTTAAGAGGTGACCTGCTCAATTTAAAATAAACACATTTAATTTGGCTACTAATATGACAGTGGTCTATTCTTTCTTTAGGGGTAATTTTTTAATGATGTAAAAATTATGTCATTAAAAGTGCAAAATGCCCTAACGTGTGTCTAAAGTAGTAGCTCAGCACTGCCCCCTGACGTTTGTTCGTTAAAATTCTGCATTAAACAATAGATAAGAGGTAAAGAGTACTATGACTTAATGCAAAAATGTGCTGTAACAGAGTCATTTATCTTAGTTATTATGCATCAAAAATTTAGTTGTTTATAGGAACTCACTGTAAATGAAGACTGAATTGCTGGGCTGAGACGTTAGTTTCATTTTTGAAGACGTAAGATGGAATACACATTCATACTCTCCTTGAGGCACTGGGGCATACTGTGTGATAGACTCTGGGAAGCCTGGTGTGCTGTAACTTTGACTCAAATAAGCACCATCCCTTCTAAACTCTAAGTACCCCTAAACAGGAAGGAAAGACTGTATAAAAGACGCCTGCTGTATATGTACCAAAAACATTATTTGAAATGTAATTACAAAACAATTCAGTGTAACAGAAAAAGTGTGAATGGGGTGATTTACATAGTCTTTTGATTTTAAATAAGCGGAGTCGATGGAGCAGGAGATTTTCACATTTTCTTTGTCCCTGACATACAGTTTGGGGTTAGGACCATACGTATCCACATACAGTTTAGGACGGGGCAATGCATCTGGCAAAGTGGAGAGTGAAAGGAAGACATTTATTAGAAAGGTAAAAAGCATGAGGGAATTAGTCAGGTCCCATGAAATAAAACACATTTTAAAACTCTCTCTTCAAATAGGATGGAATGTTGAGGATTAATTTTGCACTACACTGATTTTAGTCATTTTCCCCCCTAATAGTACCGGGAGCTGACTACCAAGTAAACAAATCATGGTTAATTAAAACGCATTAGGTAATTTCATGGGGCCTTTAAAACATTTTCTGGTAATATGTCATTGCAATAATTTTGTACAATTAACCTCAAACTGTCTCACCTGAGCAAATAATATAGAGCATGCCTCTCTGTCTGCAAGCTTCAATTTCCTCCATTGGACAATCTTTGATCTTTTTTTCTTTCCCAATGCATCTGATGCCACCAACTGTCTGTGTGAACTGCCGTCTGTCATCCAAAAGCCTTTCCCACTTCAGCACATGCCCACATCCCAGTTCCCTGCACACCACTTCAGCCGTGGCAGCAGCAGCAGATGAATCGGCTTCAGTATCGACTTCCTTCTGACAAACAGGTTCCCACTTGCCTTTGAGAGTGACATCCAGATATCCTAGACAGCTCTCTCCACGTTCCTGCTCCCAGAGCCGAACCGGAAGCTCTTCTAATGGAGCACAAGGGAAGAAAATATACATACACACTTTACTTGTATCACAAATCAGATGCCAATTGTTTCTTCTAGACATCAATGAAATTAAAATTCTCAGATTTGGTACTGTATATATGCTGTATATAATTTCATTTAATTAATGAAAGGACACACATAAACACTACAATAAAAGGGAATGCATTGCTCTTCTGTACCTGGGATGGCTTGCTCACTTTTGGACAGAGATGAATGTAAGACTTTTCCATTGTACAACATCTCCATACTGCAGGCAAACTCTATTGGGACAACGGCATTCGTCTGTCTTAAAACGATACTAGTGTGATTTGTGAGAAACAGTGAACCAGCGAAGGTCCAGTTGGTGCCAGGGCTGACAGGGAGGATGCGGTAATACAGACTCAATGTGAAGTTTGTGGCTAGGTTATAGGCTGATTCACACTGTACAGTGTAATTTTCACCCTTACGAAAAAGATAGGGGTACACAGTCACTTTGGGATCAGAGAGGGCAGCTGGGAAAAAGAGAGAAAGAAACAGAGTGACATTTCAGTAGAAAATGTCTAATACATAATACATTAAGTCATATGCTTAATAAAACTTACATACGACTAAGGTAATAGGGCTGCTTAATTCAGAATATGGATTCTTTGAGTCAGTTCGAGTGGATTTGTACCAGCACACAATTTTTCCTTCATACTTGGCCGTCGCAGGGATTGTGAAATATATTGTATCTGATCGACTGATGACCTCAGATGTCACCCAGGCTTCTGTGGTTTCTGGGGTCTGCGAGGGGCTTTCCAACTTGCCCACAGACACAGTTATGGGATACGGAGCACTCCAAGTGGTGCCACAAGCAACCTCTACTATAGAGTTTAGCTCAATATTACTTTCATTTATTCTGAATCGATAGCCGAATGTAGGGGCTGGAGCATATGCTGGAGGTGAGAGACAGAATAAGATGGAACAGAAAAAGAAAAGGGAGGACAACACTTATTATCAACAGCAACACTGGATCAGCATTTCTGCAGCAGCTTTTCATTTAGTTTACTATGTGCTTGTTCATTTCGAATCGATTATTATAGTCAGCAAATCCTATAAACAACACTAAATAAAAGCAAATCATAACAGGCAATTTGCAGTCACACTGTATCAAACATGAATTCTTGAGTAAAACTTTTTGGCTTAAAACAAATGTATTTTGTATTATGCTTTAAATAAATGTATATTTTTAATAAGCAAGGACACATTAAATTGGTCAAAAGTGACAGTAAACACATTTATAATGTTCTAAAATATTTATATTTCAAATAAGTTCTGTTCTTTCTATTCAGCAAAGAATATGCATCATGGTTTCCAAATACAAAGCAGTGCAACATTGATAATAATATGAAATGTGTCATGAGCGCTAAATCAGCATATTAGAATGATTTCTGAAGGATCATATGTGACACTGAAGACTGGAGTATTGGTTGCTGAATTAAAAAATCTGCTTTGCCATCACAGGAATAAATTACATTTTAAAATATATTAAAATACAAAACAGTTATTATAAAAAATAATAATACAGACTTCTTTCAAAAACATAAAAAAAACATGTTACATGTTACTGCAGGCATGATGAGCTGATTATTATTATTGCACATCCGATTTAATGACTATTCATGTTTTTACAGACACAGTATATATACTTTTTTTAAAGAATCCCAACAAGCTTTATTAACCTTTAGTTAATGTATTTTTATGAACAGGACAGGTTAGTGAGAATACTTCTACAAGCAACATGACAGATAAATGTAATATGACCCTGAAAAAAAAACTGCACTTCCTTCTTCATACTACTGACCTGGACATACAGTATGTGTGTATCAGCTTATGTACAGGAGTAGGTGAATGATTCTTACCCTGAGATGCTGTGTTTCTCACACACATTATCCAGCACACCACAGCTAGCGCTATGAAGAAAGAGTGATTGCAATATACTGTGAAAAACAGGATTTTCCCAAATTAAAGTACATGAAATATGCATGTTGCAATGTGCAACATGTAAGACATTAAACTCAGATATATACTAAAAATATATGTTTATATTTTACAGTTTTAAGGCCTGCTGTTTGCAAATACATTTTAACTTTACAAACATGTATTATTGTGAATTAAATTAACTCAAGATTGGGAAAAGTAATGTTTTCTACATTTCTACACTGGCCAGACCGACCTGTCTAAATCTGATCAGTCCTGCTTACTCTATGTTCTATGTTTAGAAACAATAATAGTGATATAAATACTTTTTTTCTCTCTCACTGTGAAGAACTAGGTACCCTGATTCACACCTTCTAATGTATACCGTTAGTTGCAATTTACTGTAAATATAATTAACTGAAGAAAGTTAATTGGAATTCAGAGTAGCCAGTTATACTCCAATAAGTTTAAAAACATCAGGTAAATTAAATAAACCCTTACCTCCTATGTTGGGAAGAATCATCCTGACACCAGCAAATGAAACTGCAGCACTACAAGAATGAAAACTACTTAAATTCACAACAGAGCAGAGCTGAACTTTCCAACTGGTGAAACACTGCATTACCTAACAGGAAGTTCATTGACCACAAAAAAAGGATGTAACATTTTGTCTTTTAGTCCACTATATTGTGTGCACACAATTCAATGAATTTTGAGATAAAGTTTTATTTATCTTAAGTTTTAGTATGTACATTTATTAATTCTTATTTTGTTTTGTATTAGGCTGATAAAAGCTTAAATTAAGCTCCTCAATATTTTTATTTGCACACTTCATATATTTTTTTTCTAGTACAATTAACTTGTTTTTCTAATTGGCCTTAATTTATTTTGACACACCTCTGTCCATACATTAGAAATCTTAAAGAAATATCTAACAATTTTTCTTTTAAATTTATTAGGTGTGAATTCCTTAATTCTAAAGTGTTATGTTGTCTTTTATGGCCACTCAGTTAATTTCAGATCTAGTCGTTATGTTTTGTTATATTGGGTGCACAGAATTGATCTCTCCTTGCTGATATACATCTTATCACTACAAAAGTGATGCTAGAGCATGTCCTTTAGTAGCCATGGCTCATGATCCCAAACTTAGCCAGAGACCTCTGCTTGACCTGAGTGACACGGCTAGATCTCTAATCCTGCATGGTTTTACTGCTGCTCTCCACATGGTTGTGTTGCATAACTGTGAGAGAGCAGATTACTGACTGTTCAGCCTCACGTCTGTCCCTGCAGTGCTGTCAGAGATGATACACAGGTGGGAGAGAGGGTAAGAGAAAGCCAATAAGATCTTTGTGTACTACGGCATACATAGTTTATTAAATCATATGTACAGTATGTTACAATGGATCATACATATTTACAAACATAATACATTGTCATTATTATTTGTATGTCTTCCTTCTTTAACACACCTGATTCAGATAGATCAGCTCATTAGGAGAGAATCCATCAACTGAACTGAGTGTGTTAGACAAGAGAGACATACAAATGATCTCCTCAGGAACAGAGTTGAGAACCACTGCCTCTACAAGAATGTACCTTATAGCTTTTGTACTTACCCCAGTGAAAGCATTGTACTTTTTCTGAGAGTACAGTTGCTGCAAAAAATGTTTTTTAGCAGGTGAACAGGGTATATGTTGTCACCTGACCAAACCGCAAAACAGGTCTCATCGCATCCGCTTGTCAAGAAAGTATTAATAGCAGTATGAACGGATAGTGATATCTATGGACTTTTAAGGTAGCCAAGCTATTTGTTTTTATTGCTGGAATTTATTCAGTTTTAATATCCAAATGTTAGTGAGAAGAAGAAAAATATAATTTTTTAGATAGCAATCTGCGTTTGTGATTGATATTGGTTATGGTTGGTGTCTGCTTTGAAGGCACCTTGAGTAAAAAAAAGCTCCATATTTAATGAAGCACATACAAAAAATCTGACCTGGAAATGATGCAACCTGTTTTACAGAATACAGAAGTTTGTTGCACATAACCCTAATTGCTGTGGGATACAGTAGTTTTGTTTTGCAAGTAAACTGTGGTTAATGTAATAGTTTTGCAAATAAACTTGTGCTTTTTTCAGTGACTATAAGTAATCAATTAGTTAAATATGAACTGTAATAATTTTGGTTAAGCACAATTAAGTTCTGATGATGCCTGTGATTATTTACATGCAGCATTCATTCAGGAATTATTCTACATGTAAGACATCCAATCAGAGACCTTAAAGCCTATAAGACTGACTGAAATGGTCATAGATAAATTGCCCCGATAGGAAGTTGGAAGTGATTTTCATGAGAAAGGAATGCACCACTGAGGTTTCAAAATGCGCTTCCTCTTTTCAGGGCCCATGCGTTCTTCACTGCATTGCTTCACCGATTCTGTCATCAAACATTTCCCCACACACAATTACACTGAAGGCATCTACAAACTTATTGAGGGTTCAGAAAGCCCATCTTAGTCATCACGATTTTTCCTTTTTCCTTTATCCTTGTCTATGCTTTTCTTCTCCTTTTCCTTCTCTTCCTTTTCCTTCAACACTTTCTTCTCTTTCTTCTTCTCATCCTTGGCCTCCTTATATTTCCACTTTGGAGGCTCCAGGTAACCTTTCTGCTTTTTATTCTTCTTCCTCTTTTTTGGGGTGGACTCTTTAGTCACTTTAATCTGTGGGATACAGCCAGAGGGGAAGACGCTATTGCGCCTTGACGCCACACTACGAGGAATGAATGTGCGCATTCCAGACTGAGCAATGGACAGCACACTGCCTCGTCTCTCTGTATTGGCACAGCAGGACAAAGAGACGGACTCAGCCGAGCGGACAGAAGGAGAAATGGAGGAGATGGAGCTGTTACGATGGCACAGTGAACTCTCCTCCAGCTGCTTCTGTGAGTGCTTCTGCATCAGCTCAGCCACAGCAAGCCGACGTTTACCCATCTGTGGAGGGCTGCTTGGGCACAGCGGCCGTGTGGCCGTGGCTATGAACGGGCTGCGTAGGCTGGTGGTCATTCGCACCATGTGATCCATGACACCATTGTCCTGCGGATCACGTGGGAAACTGAAACCAAAAGTACTCTTGAGATGATGAGTCAGCTTCTGGCTGGCACTCTTATTGGCTGTTGCTTTGCTGACCAGCACCTTAAGGTTGGGCCACTCTGGGTCGTAGGTGTCACAGAACTGTTCAGCTGTGGGATGAAGCGCAAGGTGGCGCAGACGATTCAGCGTGTCAAAGCGACCTGTTTTCAGTGCCCAGTCACGTGCACATTTACCACGGTTGGAGTCTACAGCATTTACATCAGCACCTAAAACTATACAGAACAATACAGAGAATTTAATAAATTGTATATCAGAAGGATGCTGGAGGAATATACTTCTAAAAATAAAGAATGCTGTGTAAGAAATCACTTTGTCTGTCTAGTCATGTTGTGCCTTCCACAGATCTTTTGCAGATCTTATGGATGCTACTGAGGCAAACTGATTCAATGCCAGCTACGCCATTCTTGATTGGCTATGTGGGTCATTTGGTGACTTCTTGTCTCTCCCTAGTGATGTGATGAATATAAGCAATGCCAAAATAGTGAAGGACCATTTTCAGCATATCAGCATGTGTGTGTTCAACTACTAACCGTGCATTATAAGAGCTGCCACCACATCATTCCTGCCCTGTATGGCAGCTTTAATGAGGGCAGTGAATCCTCTGTTGTCTCTGATCTCTGTCTCTGCTCCAGGGAAGTAATTCATGATGTAGTTACATATGGAGACATGACCTGTGTACAGAAAGATTTAAAACTTTTTTACTTTGTATTTTTGAACATATACAAAATGAAGTCAAATAGTATTTAACATGAAGTCTTTGTCATTCCTTACTTCTATGTAAATTAGAGTTATTGCATCATATTCACAAAAATCAACACTATTTGCCTGGAACACTATTATTGCCAGCAGAGTTCAGACAGCAGTTCATCTAATTTTCATCAAGACAGTGAACTGACATCACACATGCAACAACTGACCAGCTTGAGCTGCGATCATTAAAGCAGTGTTGCCGTCATTGTCTTGGTGGTTAATATCCAGATGTGGACAGCTGTGCAACTCATAAACAATTGGAAGAAAGCCTTTATATGCAGCCACCATCAGTCCATTCTACAAGAAAGAATCATGGTGTGTTACAAGACCTCTATCAATATAATTCTTAAACAGGTGAAAAGGTAAAGAGATATAGAAAATATATATATGGACACGTTACATCAACAGGTAACTATTTAATAATCAACCAAACAGTAATAACCCTGCAGCACTAATAAAATGATCTAAAACTGTTCTGAGAGTTTTTGTTTTTTCGAGGCATTAATTTCCTCAGGAATTTCCAGTGATGAGTTATGAGTACAATATCTGTTAACATTACTTAAATAGACTTTCTCATGCTAAGTTACAAGTGCATGTAGCCATGCCTCAAACATGAATTTTGAAAGTGTTAACAAGTTGCTACATAAAGACTATGTAGTTCGATTTCTCAAGTAAACACACACCCTTATTGCAGTTGTAGGTCACATTTGGGGTGACAATGTTTGTAAAATAAATAAGAAAGTCTTATCAAGAAATGTTAACCTCAGACATAATTCTACTTATACAGTTAAAAATATTTACATTTCTCTGTAATGTAAAAGTAATTTAAAATGTACTTATTTTTATTGCATGATTTTTCTCTGATTAGTCAGTCTGTCTCATGCTCTCTAATACTAATCTGTCTTACCCTGCCATTAATGTCAACTTCCATGACCTCATCATAGGTCACACCTCGTTCCAACACTCTCTTCAGTGCCTCTGGGTCATTTTGGACGCAAGCCTCATATAGTGTGTTGGCAGTTCCTTTTTTCCTTTCCTCTTGTTCATAATCCGGGAGAACAGAATCATCAGACAGCAAGCTTCCAGAGTCAGACTCTTCATCCAACAATGAGATTTCATCCTCGTCCAGGCCTGACCCCAGATTTGGGTCCTCAAAGGCAGCGCTTTGAACTGCTGCCATGCCTCCAGAGTTCAATCTTGCCTACGCCATCTTTGCTGGCATTTGAGGAAAGTGTTCCAACATTGTTGTAGTGGGTCAGCAACCTGAGATGAAGGAATGCACTCCAAGTGTTTATGGCCCCTGTCTTGAGGTAAACAGTCCAGATAAACCACAAGGCTCTCTAACTAAGTGAAAGAACCTTCAAATAGATAAATAAACAAACAAATAAAGCACTGTCAGTGATGGCAACCATTACCATTCAATTGACTCAAAAGCTTCTGATGCAAGAAAGTAAGGAGTTTTCGTAGCTCCAGATTTAGCCTGGGACAGCTGTGCTTTAATTGTCAGTGCTAAATCTGGCCTGCTCAGGCTTAAAATACACAGATATCTGTAAACAGGCTTATATACGGTACACTCTAAAAACACACGTTACCTCAATTAACTCTACTATTCATACGTGTATATGTTGATACAACAATTTTACGTTGTGAAACATATTCAGTTTAGTTACAAAACTGGTATTTCTATTAATTAATTAAACATTTCTCTGGTTGTGCGTGTCATATAAAAATCTAGCTAAATACAAAACCAAAGTTTACAACAATAAAGCAAAAACATTCTCTTTAGTGCTCTAATGAACAATTGAGAAAACAGCCAGATGCTCTTAAATACTTACCGACAGTCTGGCAATACATTTTAAACTAGATTTAAAATAGAGATTTCAAAAATATGGAGTATAACTCACCTGTGTTCACACTTCAGAAGAAAAGAGGTGTCTTCAGTGAATGCTGCCAATGCCTTAAAAAACGTTCACATGTCATTATCAGAAACCTTAGCTTGCAGAAAATACAACCATCAGCTTGACGTCTTCATCATAGTGTGTGTAGTAGTATGTGATGTGAACACAGAGGGGTGAATACATGCTCCGTAACACCTCAGGTCATTAGACTGACTAATGCCTTTCAGGATCAGAAAAGACCCAAGGCTTTCGGAACATAATCACCTTTCACACACACATACTCAAAATGGTCTCTGTTTCTTTCTCTCCGTCTCATACTGACAAACAAACCCAATCATACTCTCACTTGTTCATTAGAGTGTAAGTATTAAAGATCATGCATTCAATAATGCTGATGAAGTTTAACATACAGTTGGGTGTGTTTCAGGGCTTTGGTTGCTTTATGTCACAGGGACCCTGATTTTAGCTCAGAGGATTATATGGAATGTGAGGAGAAGTGAATTTGTCTTTGATAAGATTTCAAGACAGAATGATGTACTTTGCCGACAAAAATGTCCTTACATGACCAGTTGTCTGTACCAATAATCATACTAATAATCCAATAATCATTATGTAATTAACACCAACGTCAGTAGTACAACAACCTAAAAATATTTTGTGCTTAATAACTGAACATGCAGGCTCAAATCAAGATTTTACGCAAAAAAAAACACACACAAAAAAAGAACCTACAATAAAATCGCAAGCAAATTTGCATTCAGTCTTGCAATTCTGAAGGAACTGATAAAAATATAAAAACTCCTTTATCATCAGGTCTTCACAAAACAACACAAGTACCTAATTTAAGCTCATATTAAGTTAATACTCCTGTATCCCAGCAGCACTTAAGGAAGTGAGTGATCCTTGTTACACACACATGTGACCCAGGACCACAAAACCAGTCATAAGGGTCAATTTTTTAATTGAATTTTTTTTCAATTAAAGCTGAATAAATAAGCTTTCCATTGATGTATTGTTTGTTAGGATAGGACAATATTTGGCTCAGATACAACTATTTGAAAATCTGGAATCTGATGGGGGGAAAAAAATCTAAATATTGAGAAAATCGCCTTTAAAGTTGTCCAAATGAAGTTCTTAGCAATGAATATTACTAATCAAAAATTAAGTTTTGATATATTTACGGTAGGAAATTTACTAAATATCTTCATGGAACATGATCTTTACTTAATAT
>NW_015649998.1:771613-782369 GCF_001515625.1 Sinocyclocheilus rhinocerous
TTGTCCAAATTAAGTTCTTAGCAATGCATATTACTAATCAAAAATTAAGTTTTGATATATTTACGGTAGGAAATTTACTAAATATCTTCATGGAACATGATCTTTACTTAACATCCTAATGATTTCTGGCATAAAAGAAAAATCAATAATTTTGACCCATACAATGTATTATTGGCTATTGCTACAAATATACTTGTGCTACTTACGACTGGTTTTGGGGTCCAGGGTCACATATACAAAATATGTTGCTGTTTTTTTTTAGAAGTACATTAGACTAACCCTAAGAAAAAAAACTAATTATAATGACCTGTACATGCCAAATAAGACTTTATTTAATTCCTTTATTTATGGCTGAGATTGGAGGTTTGTAGGATAGCATTCTCAATCTTTCTCAATTTTTTTCTTTCTCGTTGCACTCTCTCTCTCTCTGGCCCAGGGAGTTCAGGATGGAGCAAGAGGGTGTTGGAGAAGAGGGAGGGAATGGGTGGTGGACAGCAGAGGGAGAGAAGATAAGAATGTGTGTCTGTGAGTAAGGAAGAGCTGAGTGGGGATTAAGCACTGGGGGACAGCACTGAGAAGACACAACAAAACATACAACCAAAATTGTCCTTCATCAGTCTGGAGACAGAGAAAGAGAAGATGAAGAGTTTGGCCAAACTTCAGGGAAACACAGAGCAACTGCTGATGTCTCTATCAAACACTCTCCCATCCTTGGCCCTGAGTAATCAGCACTGGGTGAGCAAACACACACATACATGTCAACTTTTAAATTGTTCTATTGATTTTTTTTTATAAAATTCTCTTTTTAATTACTACAACAACAACTCTAACGGGAACCATCAACATACATTTTTGCATATTTAAAATTATTAATTTTTAGGCCACGTTTGGAGACCACATTCCACCAAACAATAGTGTAAAGTATCTATATCAGTAAAAGTTGAAAGTGGACTCTTCATGTGAATATGCATATATAGCATACTAAATATTGTGTGTTCTTGTGATAATGTACATTAATGTCTTTTACATCAATGTTTATTAAACCCCCTCACAGACAGATTTCTATGTAAATTCTGTGTCTGTATATTACATTTCCCTATATAGATCTCAAAAATATGCATTAGCAAAATGTAATGTTTTAACAGCAGCATATCACACCCCAGGACATGTCAACTACCCTTATGCTGACTATTTTAATCAGTACACTACACTATATTATTATTATTAGTTTTTACCTTTCTTAAAGTATAGTATTTTCTCTCTTGTGCTGGTGTAAATAACTTGGATGCTTTAGCAATACCGTAATAATGTACAATCATGCCAACAACACTTTGTTAACTCAGACCCACACAGTCTGTGTCTCTTTTCTTATGCCTAGGGATGCATGTTTTCTGTTTACCAGCAACACAATCAGCAAAAATTACATGATCCGCATGAAAATCTGTCTCAAGTATTTTTAGTGAGTCTTTTTAATTGCTGACTTTTTGAAAGACTGTTTGGGCTTCTTTGAACTTCTCTAAACAGCCCTAAGGCTCTAAACTAAAGCCTTCAGTAGAAATTTGCCAAACTTGTCACAACAAGTTATCTGCTCAATACTGAGATTGCTCCAACTAGGCCAACCTGCCAAATGTTTACTGCAAACGAAGGAAGCAAGTACAGATAAGGCTTCCGGCACACTGTAATTTGGATGTATTCCTACAATAGATACAGTATAGGCATAATACACTTGTTCATTCTAGCTTAACGTGCATTGTCTGGATGGTCTGTTAATAGAAAAACATGTAAAGACTGTACATCCCAACAAAATAAAATGCCGTAGGCAATTGCATGATTTTAAACTATTTGGATTGTCATCATATCCATATATTTACGTCCTCATAGAAAGGCAAATCTCAAGACACCAGGGTCATATTTCACCCAAAATCCAAAATGTTTTCTCGAGACTTACGGTGTCTTGTTGGTCTAGTTTGAGGAGGTATGCGTTTTTTAAGGGTCATATGAATTTGCTCAGGTATGGACATGTACTGTATTTCATAGCTGTTGTGATATAAAGCTGGTTACAACTCTGCCCTTTCAGAGCTTGAGGATAACGCTACATTTTATGACCTGTTTCAGATGCAAGAACACACAGAAGAGAGTGTTTTACTGCAAGACAAGCAGAGTTGTTCAAAGAAGGGTACAGAATGGGAAAATGGAGAACAAAGCTGGAGCTCAAGACCCAA
Organism: Sinocyclocheilus rhinocerous; assembly: GCF_001515625.1. Classification (NCBI taxonomy): domain Eukaryota; kingdom Metazoa; phylum Chordata; class Actinopteri; order Cypriniformes; family Cyprinidae; genus Sinocyclocheilus; species Sinocyclocheilus rhinocerous. Next base: position 773,836 of record NW_015649998.1, read on the forward strand.
ACACATACCTGAGGGTAAAGGTGAGGGGTCAAACATTCCCTTTCATAATGATTTGGAGAGGTCTTCTTTCCACTGAACAGGAATTCTTTATTACACATACACTCAAAACATGTAAACACACTCTTTCTCAGTCTCTAACCAATTACATGGAGATGCCCCAAAACAAGAACAAGAATCCTTATATGGTTTATCTTCAGGTGAATATTTCATTCTGTACAGATATAGCCTACATTATTCCAAGAAGCCAAAATAAGTGTTTTAGTAGCATATCATGAACGAGAAAGAGGAACTCTTTATAGAAAATATTTCCTGATGTTTCACCATAAGATGGCAATATTGGGTTGTTTTTAATCTATGGAGTGAGTCGTAGGCTACCTGAAGAGAGATATAAAGCCTGTGGTGCAACAATGACTCGATTAGGCAAGTGACAATTCTGTCGACTGTCCCGAAACCCGAGCAAAAGTCTTGTATCGCAGTTGTGAAGCCGCTTTGAGAGTGAGAGAAGACGCGGTACAGCTGAATCACTAACGCTGTTTTCAAATGAATGATTTAATCTGATAGTAGCCTATGTGTGGATTTATTTACTCATCTAACCTACATGCTCTATTGAATATGTTTGCAGGAATTTCCCTCATTATAAACTCGAAAGCAGATTGAACATAATTCTATTATACAGAGATTTAAGGAAAGGCCTGGAAATGGCTGTTTTAAAGGGGTCATATGATGCTGCTAAAAAGAACATTATTAGGGGAAGCCCCGGCTTAGCATGCGCGCTGAGACCGGGATAGAGTAAGCTGAGGCCGGGCTTCACTTTCACAACGAAGCACACAGCGTCTTCACGACATGGCTGCAAACACCACATCTAAAAATCCAATTAACAACTGATGCAACCAAGTCCCCGACCTAAATTTTTTCTTTTTCAATAATTTGTTACACTTACATATACGTCACATAACATAGAAATATATCTTTCAGTGTTTCCATTCCATTGTGACTTTAAGAAACTTGTTTGGAAATGGTCATTATTTTTGCAGTTCCTTTTGGTGCTGCTAGACGTGCACAGTTAACAGAAACTAGAAAGCAAAGTACACTGGCAGTGGAGAACACATGAGGAGCCCAAGACATTAACCATAACCATCCTCTTTCTCTGCCTCCCTCTCTCACACACCAACTGTCAGTACAGTGGTAATAAAGTAGGATCACTGTTTTTAAATCCCCCTCCCTATCTCATTATTTCACTTTCTGACCCTCCTCATTGCCTCCTGAAGGTGAAGAGGCAGTCTACAGAAAGAATATCTTTTTGAACCCAGGCATGATGTGATGTGGGTCTATGTGGATAAGAGCAGAGGGATTATACAGATGTTGCATGTAAATTCAGACCTCAGGATTACCTCTGAACCGAGAGTAGGAGAGTAGGAGTAAACATCGTCACAGTGGCATGCTGCAGGGTGGTACAGCAGTGTTTGGTATGAAGGGGCGTCGTGGCCCAGGGGTGTGTGGCTGTGCACGCTTCTGTCAGAAAGTTTTGGCCAGGTGTGAGTGCTGCTTCAGACAGCAAGGTAAGAGATCCATTAGTAGCTTTTTCTCTTTTGATATTTGTACCTTGAGTGTATTTACACATTGGTAGGCTTTGCAGTTTTTACAGGATTAACATTCTGAATATGTTCCCAGAAAACTTGATTAGACCAAAAAGATTGATTAACAATAAGATCTTAATTTATATATTACACATTTTAGAGCTTGAAAAATATTGCTTGCATGTAAACTGAGTGTAATTCATTATTACCATTGTTCTTTTGCTTCATAATAATACGTGCATTCGACCTGTAGTTTAAATGCTGAACCATTATTGTTATTTTGTTAGTGTTATTTTTCATGGATTATCTATAGAAATGTATTATTGCTGATGTATTGTGTGTGTGTGTGTGTGTGTGTGTGTGAATGGTTGTTGCAGGATTATGGTTATGTGGCCTTTAAGAAACAGCTAATCCATATTTCATACAGAAATGGTAGAATACCTTCTGTTCTGTCCCTCATTCTCTCTCTCAGAGTCTTTCTTTCTCTTCATGCCCTTCAGATAGGCATGTTTCCCCCATTTTGCACTGTACAGCTTTTAAATCGTGGGGAGAAAAAATAATAATAATAATTTTAAGCTGTATCATCTGCTTATAAGGCAGAATCTCTTCCATGTGCTGCCAGTTATATTTATATTCCACCTTTCATGACTATGTGGAAAATTCAGCAAAAATAACTGCAAGATGAATATTAGTGATGGAGCTGGAAATTCCCTTGCGATATATCAACCTTATAACTCTCTGTCTCATCCTCATTCTCATACATGACCATTTTACCTACCACATTACCATTATATTAGTTGATTGATTGTTTGATTGATTGATTGAAAGAACTTAATACTTTTATTCAGCAAGGATATGCATGAAATTGATCAAAAGAAGTGACAGTAAAGACTTTTACATTGTTGCAAAAATATTATATTTCAAATAAATGCTGTTCTTTTTTTAACTTTTTATTCATCATGATTTACATAAAAATATTAAGCATGGTTATGGTTATAACAAGAAATGTTTCTTGAGCACAAATAAGCAACTGGCACTTTGCAGATGTGTCAATTGAGATTTTTTTTTAGCACAGTCCGAAATTAAAAAAAATAAACTAAATTTTTCTGTAAAATACTTCAAGCTATGTTTTAATTTATAATTATTTAATTTATTTTTAAACCATAATATTTTAATAGACAAAAGATTAACTTTAATGGTAAAATAATGTTAAAATGATTAATAAGTAAAGAATAATAAATAAAAAAACATGAAAAAAAGCTTATCACTTATTTAAGGCCGGCCAGAGGTAATGGAAAGTAAAGGTCATTTCTACATCGTCTGTAATATTTGTAGTCAACTAAAAATGCCATCCAATAATTTGTCAAATGCTGCAACAATATATTTTTTAGCAGAGTTCTGATAATCACAGCTGCCATTTTTTTCTTCAGTATAAATATGAAGGCTGTTTTTTTCTTTTGTTTTTTTTGGAAATGTTTTAAAGATCTTCTACTACATTTCCTTTCTCTCTCTGTCTCTCTGTCTATTGTAGAGGCATACACATTGACAGGTCTCAGCGATGTCTCCTTGCCTCCTGATACACCTTCAACGTCCATCTCTATTGATGACCTTTCTCCAATCTCACCCAGCAACCATCAGCCTCTTCCCACTAGACAACCATCTACCACACCCAAACGCTCCGTCAAAGCCCTCAAGAGATGGTTGAGCAGCCCAGTTCGAAGGTTTAGTCTGGGCGGAGGTGGCAAGAGTCAGAGCTCAAAGGCCATTCAGAGCCCAGAAGGGTCATCCTATATGTTTCTCCCTCTCTCACCTGCTCAAAGCCCATTGAGCCCAATAGAAAAGTCCAAAAAACTTCCCCGCTCCTACAGATCTCTGGTATGGACATAATTTACTCTATACTGTTCAAAAGTTTGTGGTCAGTTAGATAGTAATACTTTTCTTCAGCAAGTATGCTTTAAATTAAACAAAAATGACAGTACAGACTTTTACTTTGTTACAAATTCATCAAAGGATCCTGAAAAAGTATCACTGCTTCAACAAAAATATTAAACAGTTTTCAAAATCCGCATATTACAGTTATTTCTGAATGGTCATGTGGACATTTTAAAATATTTTAAAGTAGAAAACAGTTATTTTAAATTGTAGTAATATATCACAATATTACTCTCTTTAACAAACAAATGCAGCATTGGTGTTTTTCTTTCAAAAACATAAAAAATCTTACCAACCCCAAACTTTTGAATGGTTCTGTTTATTACAGAGACAGGGGGGATTTTCTGTTATTTTGATATATTATACCAAAACTGTACACCCTTTCTCTGTCTGTGGCATACAGGAGTGTGCTGAACTTTCAAGGCCAACATCTCCTGACAGTCTCTATTACCCAAGATACCTAAATGATCTCTTGCAGGTGCACAACACTGAGTACTAGACCTTAATAAGTATTTTTATACATAATTGCTCATTTGTGCTTGTGATGGCTAATGAATCCAATTTCAGAGGCATCAGTCTTGCGATGTGCATTCTGGGGAGAGAGATCTCGACTTGACTGACGAGACACAGGTACAATCACAGAGTCCAGAGGATGATGAGCAGGAGAGAAGAACTGCCTTAGAGAAAAGCATGTAGGTATTTGATTGATGGTGACCCAAACCCACGGTTTCTGGAATAAGATATTGTTAATAATCCTTCTCCGAATCTGGCATACTTTATGTCTCACTTATAGATATGTGCTGACAGAGCTGGTAGAAACAGAAAAGCTGTATGTGGAGGATCTGGGGCTTGTGGTGGAGGTAACATATAAATGCATTCCGTTAGTAGATCTTACTCATTCTTTTTTTTTTAACTCTCATTTCCTCCCTTCTCCAGGGTTATATGGCCACAATGAATAGTGTTGGGGTGCCCGAGTATTTGGCGGGAAAGGATAAAATTGTGTTTGGGAACATTCATCAGATCTACGACTGGCACAAAGAGTAGGTCACCTATTGATAGGAATGTGCCTATTGAGATGTGTAAACCTGACCTTCTTACAGCTGCTACCATTATTTTTCTTTTGTCTCAGCTATTTTCTTGGAGAGTTGGAGAAATGTGTGTGTGAACCTGACCTGCTGGCACAACTGTTTATCAAACATGTAAGCCTATGTTTTATTTCCTTCTTGCAAGTTAAATTGCTGGAGATATAGTAAACATTAAATGCAGTAAACCATCTTGCATAATTTAAAAAAGATGTTAAGAATTCAATATCTCTGTGTGTTTTCCAGGAGAGGCGGCTCAACATGTATGTGGTTTATTGTCAGAACAAGCCAACATCAGAGCACATTGTCTCAGAGTACATTGAAACCTATTTTGAGGTAAAATCTGAATATATTTATAAGGCAATGTTTGCTTGTTGGTGTATGAGGTCAAGGTCTATGACTGTCCTGTGCTCTTTCTCCATGTAGGAACTGAGGCAACAGCTGGGTCACAGACTGCAGTTAAATGACCTGCTCATCAAACCTGTTCAGAGAATCATGAAATATCAGCTGCTGCTGAAGGTGTGTTTGTGTAAGCTTGTGCAAAAATACATGCTCTTTATTCTTTTTTTCAAATGATTTAAAAACAAATTATGTATTAAAATTAGTCTCCAAAATTAGTTCATTCTCTATTTCCCTCCTCTGTCAGCCTAAACTTTTGATGCTGTTTTGAGCCATAGTTGGACTCCAAAAGGGGAGCTTTAGCTACCTGGGTGTTTTTACCCAAATATACTATCCTTTTACTCATTTAGATTAGGGTGACCATACGTGCCATTTTCCCCGGACGCGCCCTGGCCAGGATTTCTATATTGCCTAAAATATCTAGGTTTTGGCTTTGTTTGCGTGTGCAGACCGATCGGTGTATGACATCCGTTCCTTGTGTTTTCGAAACGCTGTCGAGGTACTTTGAATCAAAGCAATATAGAAATCCTGGCCAGGACGCGTCCGGGGAAAATAGCACGTATGGTCACCCTAATTTAGATGTTACAGAAAAATCTTAAAATTATTTATCAGCTTAAAAAATTCTTTAAATAGACTACTGTACAAAACTTTGGGGTCGGTAATATTTTTAAAGTTTTTGAAATGAGTCTCTTATGCTCACCAAGGCTTCATTTATTCAATCAAAAATACAGTAAAAAAAAAGAAAGTTCAAATATTATAATAATTTAAAATCACTGTTTTCTATTTAATGTATTTTCAAATGTAATTTATTCTTGTGATGGCAAGGCTGAAATTCAGCAGTCATTTCTCAAGTCTTTAGTCACGATCCTTCAGAAATCCTTCGAAAATGCTGATTTGGTGCTTAAGTAACATTTCTTCTTATTATCAATGTTAAAAACTCTGATACATTTTTTTCCCACAATTCTCTGATGGGTAGAATGTTAAACCCCCCCAATTTTTGAATGGTAGTGTATGTATTCCAGGGATTATCCTCAAACTTGTTTAGTCATTGTTATCAATCTTGTCATTGTATGTGCTGATACCAAGTACATAGCAACAAACAGGTATTTAGGAAAGTATTATGATGGCTTTTGTTGCTATATAGTGATTTGTAAGAAAATAAAATTGACCATGCCTTGTTGAACCCTGTTATATAGATAAAACTGGATCTGATTTAAAAAAAAAAACAGGAAAAAAACAGGAACTTTTAAGCCATTTCCTCAATTTTCCATATATATTCTTGTCCTTCTTTATAAATTAAGGAGCTGAGCTAAAATCCATATGCCTGTTCATCTAATGTCCTCCCTATTCTGTGTTTATGTGTGTTTATTTACAGGACTTCTTGAAGTACTACACTAAAGCAGGCAGACAAACAGAAGATCTTGAGGTAGGTACAGGCTTATAAGACTGAGCAAACTCATTATCAGGTGACACTGAATTATTATTCTGTCCTCTTTTTGTGTCCTTATCTCAGAGGGCAGTGGAGGTGATGTGTTTTGTTCCAAAGCGATGTAATGACATGATGAATGTTGGAAGACTACAGGGTTTTGAGGTAAGATGACACACATATACACTGCAGAAATGGAAATGGTTTACTTCACCTTGGACTGCTCCAGTATCCAAAATGAGCACAGCACGAGTCCATTATTTATAAAATAATGATCTATTTATATAATTTATGGTTCCTTTATAGTTTTATTAGCACTCCTACCTATATCTTAGACTAAAAATTCACACGGATCACCCATGATTGATTGGGTTCATAGGGCCAGCTGAGAGCACAAGGGAAACTCTTGCAACAGGACACCTTCACATTCACTGAGAATGAGAACAGCATTCTCTCCCGTCCCAAAGAGAGACGGGTGTTCCTCTTCGAGCAACTTGTCATCCTCAGTGAGCCAATCGACCGCAAGAAAAGCTTTTCCCTGCCAGGATACATCTATAAAAACAGCATCAAGGTGAGAAGCAGAGGAGATAGTGGAAGATTGTAAGGCAAACAAATATGAGGGTAAATATTTGTATCTTTCATAGATTAGTTGTTTGGGCATTGAGGATCATTGCCCAGATGACCCATGTCGGATGGTGTTGACGTCTCGTAATATCGATGGAAGCATGCACCGATTCATTCTTCGTGCATCATCTCCAGAAATCAGAATGACCTGGGCAAATGACATCATACAGATGCTGAAGACACAGCGCAACTTCTTAAACGGTATCATCATCATACCTTCCATGACCTTTCTGTGACCTTGCCTTAGAGCAGAATTCTTAATGGGCTCTGTTCTGTTTCTTCTCCTCTATCTCACCTGTCATAGCCCTGCAGTCTCCTATTGAATTCCAGAGAAAAGAAATTAACCTGGGAAAGAGCTTGACAACTTCCCCCTCACTGAACTCTGGCCTGCAACCCTATAGCTCTGCCTCCATAGACCGCCAGGCTCTGCCCTGTCTGCGCTCCTGGAATTCTTCACAACCTTATACGCCTCATTGAAAGGTTAGTGTTTGCTGGGTTGTGAAGTTGCATTATCATAATTTGTCAATTAAAAGCTCACAAACTTGTCCAGAATTCCATCTGGTCTCATGGTGTTATATTTTGTAGAGTATTGATATTTCATTTAAACATGATTTAAATAACATGATTTCACTCTTCTCCTATAATTTACAGCTTTCTGACATTCCTGAAAAGGCATTTTCTTATCTTCCTCTGACATCAACTCATAAAATACCTGTCTGTTACCCTCAGGAGAACATTATAAGGAGATAAAGGAAGACTAAGTCCATTTTCGAGTTAATTATGTCTGATAAAAAAAGACTGAAGTGATTTAATCATTCATTAGAACCTAATTATTCTTCTACCTTCCATTTCAATATGATAATGCACACAAACTGAAAATCTATCACAACCTTCAGTATTTGACAATGGTAACAATCTGAGTATTTTGAACCTACAAGAGTATTGGTATTGGACTGTATAAGGTACAAGGTATTGGACTGTATAAGCTAAACTTTATGTCACTGACAGGATATAATTCATGAAAGACTGAATATGATCATAAAGATTATATTTGTAGCTACTGCTAATTCTATATTGCTGAAATTGTGAATGAGGAGGTGATATATACAACCCCAATTCCAGAGAAGCTGGGACATTTTGTAAAAATGCAATAAAATCAAGAATCTGTGATTTGTTCACTCTCTTTAACTTTTATTTAATTGACAAAAGTACAAAGAAAAGATTTCCAAAGTTTTCACTGACCAACGTACATGTATTTTGTAATATGAACAAATTTTGATTTTGATGGCTGCAACACTCCAAAAAAGTTGGAACAGAGGCACGTTTAACACTGTGTCACATCAACTTTCCTTTTAATTACAATGTTTCATTGTTTGGGAATTAAGGATACTAATTGTTAAAGTTTTGCGAGCAAAGTTTTCGTCCAGTCTCTCTTGAAACAAGACTTCAGATGCTCAGCAGTCTGTGATTGTCGTTGTCTGATTCTCTTTTTCA
>NW_015649998.1:786719-795336 GCF_001515625.1 Sinocyclocheilus rhinocerous
ACAGAGGCACGTTTAACACTGTGTCACATCAACTTTCCTTTTAATTACAATGTTTCATTGTTTGGGAATTAAGGATACTAATTGTTAAAGTTTTGCGAGCAAAGTTTTCGTCCAGTCTCTCTTGAAACAAGACTTCAGATGCTCAGCAGTCTGTGATTGTTGTTGTCTGATTCTCTTTTTCAGGACTGGTCATACATTTTCAATAGGAGTCAGATCTGGACTGCAGGCAGGCCAGTCTAGCACATTCACTCTGAGTCTACAAAACCACGCTGTTGTAGCACATGCAGAATGAGAGCTGGAATTGTCTTGATCAAATAACCATGGACTTCCCATGAAAGTCATCAGCTTGACAGCAGTATATTTCTCTGTACAACTCCAATATATGCCTCCATGTCAATGGTTCCTTCACACATATGCAAGTCACCGATGCCGTTTGCACTGATGCACTCATATACAATGACAGATGTTTGCTTTTGCATCTGTCACTGATGAAAGTCTGGATGGTCCCTTTGAAATCCAGCTCAAATTAAATAAATGAATAAATAAAGCCTTTACAATAAGTGCCTTTGGAATATATGCTTATGATGTGTGAATGCTAACTAAATTAATAAAAGGCTGCATTGGACATTGCTGCTTCACATCTGGCTGCTATTGAAACCAGGCTGCATGCTTCAGTACAATAGGACACAATCTTAGAAAGACCCCAGAATAAAGGACATTAAAAAAAGTACAAACAATAAACAAGTCATACCAGGACAGTGATTAAGCCTTTGGCACAGTCACTCTTTAGAACAGAAAAATATCAAATTCAGATTTTACTGATGTACAATGAATCACCCCTCCATCTCTCACTGAGAAACATGACCCTGGACCACAAAACCAGTCATAAGGGTCAATTTTTCGAAATTGAGATTTATACATCATCTGAAAGCTGAATGAATAAGCTTTGTTATGATAGGACAATATTTGGCCGAGATACAACTATTTGAAAATCTGGAATCTGAGGGTGCAAAAAAATCTAAATATTGAGAAAATCGCCTTTAAAGTTGTCCAAATGAAGTTCTTAGCAATGCATATTACTAATCAAAAATTACGTTTTGATATATTTACAGTAGGAAATTTACAAAATATCTTCATGGAACATGATCTTTACTTAATGTCCTAATGATTTTTGGCATAAAAGAAAAATCAATAATTTTGACCCATACAATGTATTTTTGGCTATTGCTACAAATATACCCCAGCGACTTAAGACTGGTTTTGTGGTCCAGGGTCACAAATCTGTCGAAGTGTGTAAGTGAGAGGGAGAGAGAGAGAATGAAAGTGATATGTTGGATTGTCTGTGGTTTTAGCTTGCCAATGATGTTCAGTCTGTTCCTTCTTTCAGTGACGCCGAGGGTCGGGTCTCTCCAATTGAAGTCCATTTGTTTTAGTGCAAACGTACAGAGAGATGACCCTCAATAAAACGCACAGACACACATACACAAGTACACACATGATTAATGCCAGGCAGGGAGCTGATGTGACATTCCATGTGAATGTCCCAAAGAAGGTGTCTCCCTTTAACTGGATTTAAAAATTCTAAAAGTCATGGTTAAAAATGTTTACCTCCACAGTCTTCTCTTCGTTCTTCAATTTCAAAAGAAACTTATTCTGTATTCTCATCAGTTAAAGGACTAGTTCACTCAAAAATGACAATTCTGTCATAATTTAAGGAGCTTGAACATCTCCTTAATAAGTCTGAAACAACATCCGCGTGAGTAAATGATGACAGAATTCATTTTTGGTCTCACTATCCCTTTAAATGTGATACTGAAACATGATTGGCTGAGGAGAAAAAGACGGCTGTGCATAATTTACGGAATGGTTTGATCTGTATCTAAAGAATTCTTCTGAACAAAAATAAAGCTAAAGAAAGGAGACACAAAAATACGACATCTTCAAGTATCAAAAAAATCTTAATCAGCCATCACTGAGCATCTCATCTGTCAGTCATGTTTGATCACATTATGACCCTTTCCAAAAGAAAAGGCCTATTTGAACTCCCCCATACTCACATGGGACCATATACAGTACATCCACAGCACACTTCCACTGTCTTCACAGGCCCCTTTAGCTACTCAGGGAGAGAGTGTTTGTTTGAGGGAGGATGAGAGAAAGGGAAGAAGGCATAGTCATGGAGTGTTCAGTTGTGTGTTAGACACTGGAAGCGGTTTTTGAAGTACAAGAGGCCATTTTTGGTGTGTGTCGCATCGGATGAAGCAGGAGGGTAACGGAACTTTGCATAAGTTTTGTCGCTTTCCGACTGGCCCCACGGCAGCTTGATCTTGGTGGCATGGTTCACGATGACATCATCACAAGACCCAACATGCAGGGAGCCGAGCCCATCAATAAAAAACTCTGTAAAACAAAATATGGAAATGAGGAAATCAGCGTGTTTGTAATTTCTTATGGCAACTGCTGTCACTTTAAAAAAGCATAGGTGGCATGGTGATGACATCATCACAAGACCCAACATGCAGGGAGCCGAGCCCATCAATAAAAAACTCTGTAAAACAAAATATGGAAATGAGGAAATCAGCGTGTTTGTAATTTCTTATGGCAACTGCTGTCACTTTAAAAAAAAAAGAGATCCATGGAGAACCAAAGGATTAATGTCATTTCCTTTCCGCATGATGCAATACCAAAAAACTGGTTCACCACCAATGGGGACTTTTATAAGTTATTGTCTGCTGATGAACCGGTGAAGAAAGGCTAAGCATTATTTAACACCACTACAATCAGTGCAACTTCCCAAACTTGAGTGCCTTAACCCCTGAATACTGTCCCATATTGCCATCATTTTTGAGTTTGTGTTTTACAATTATAGTAAATTGAAGACTTCTAGATCCCTGGACATATAAGGTGGTGACAGTCATTATAGGTACCCAGATTTATTCAGCGTTCAATATTTTTCATTTCTTTACCAGGCAAAATATTTTTTGTTTTTCCGATTGACATTTCACACCAGTCTTCAAGGTCCTTTATTAACTATTAAAGCAATATTCTGAGTTAAATACAAGTTAAAATCATCCATGGCATGCTGTTGTTAATGCAGGAATTATTTTGACTCATACCTCATTTTGTGAAAATGTTGACAGCTTTGCACTTATAATGGAATTCTATAGGGCAAGCGTTCAACATTATTTTTTTTAATTTTTTTTTTTATATTTTGCAAATTGAGGTATGAATCAAATAGATTTTCTGCTGAAAATTGCCACAGATGCCGTTGCTAGGGCTTGTATTGAATCTGTAATATTTCTTTAATAATATATTTGTGAGGGGGTCATTTTGGCAGCTGCTAATTTTGCTATTTAACTGCTTTAGCAAAGACAATGTGGCATAAATATCTATCTGTTTCCAGTGAATAATTCCTTCCACAGTGTGAGCCGTTTAATATTAAATAGTTTGAGGTTATCATTAGGCATAGATACAGTTACCTAATTAATTATGTTTATTATTCAAAATGAACTTCCCCAAGGGCTTGTGTTGTACATATTCATATTTATATGTAATGGCTTTTTGTACTTTTTAAAAAAATCATCAGCATGGCAGCCCTTTTTATGGTCGTCTCAGATATTTTGGAATAATTTTATAAGCTCTAAACAAATGGATGTTTTGTAAAGGTAAGTTTTATATGCAATTTTGGGTTAGAATGCAATTTTGTGATGTATCTTGGGACAGAAAGGGATTTTATTTTTATAAGAATATTTCAGTGACACCTATTTCTTGAGCTCTGTGATGACATCTCCTCCTCTACCACTCTACTGGACTCTTAAACTTGAATTTACTTTGATATACTGTACCACTTGCAGCTGAACCATCATGTGCTTCTAGAACACTCTAATCTTAAATATGCTTTGCTAGTCATCCTAAACATCCAAACCCAACCTTCTCAGTTCAGTCATCTCTAAAGCAAACAGCATCTCACTGATTCTCTGCTGCGTCAGCCAGTCTGATGCTTTTACACTCTGCACTTTATCCTCTCGTTGTCACTCCCTCGGTCTGTATGTGGGTGTGAGTGTGTGAAGATAGCGAGAAAGACTCTGTATCTATATTGGGAGGATAGCTGAAAAGTTTTTTTTTTTAATTATGCAGTTTTCATGAAGTAAACGTTACGAGCATGCCGATTTCAGATTGGCCTTTCAACCTTTTATTTATCCAAGCTTTAAAAAATCTCCCCCATCATCATGTATCTCATCATAGCACTATTTGTAAGCAAAGTCATTTGTGTGCAAATTTTTTTCTTTAAAGAAACTTGAGAAGCAATAAAAGTTTTGAAAGCAGAGTTCTCTATGGACTCGTTCACTTGTCAGTCCCTAAACAACATATATACAGTGCCTTGCGAAAGCATTTTTTTTTACATTTTATGTTGCTGCCTTATGATAAACTTCTTTAAATTACTTTTTTTTCCACATCAATCTACACTCCATACACCATACTGACAAAGCAAAAACAGAATTGTCACAACTTCGTAAATGTATTAAAAATAAAAAACTGAAATAAGTGCATTGCATAAGTATTCATACCCTTAACTAAATATTTAGCTGAAGCACCTTTACAGTCTCAAGTCTTTTTTTGTTTTTGTTTGATGTGACAAGCTTTGTTCATCAGCATTTGGCAATTATCTGTCATTCTTCTCCTCACGTCTCAAGCTCTGTCAGGTTGGATGGGGGCAGATGCACATTTTCAGGTTTCTCCAGAAATATTTGATTGAGTTCAAGTTAAGGCTCTGGCTGGGCCACTCAAGGACATTCACAGTTGTCTATAAGCCACTCTTGCTGTGTGCTTAGGGTCATTGTCCTGTTGGAAGGTGAACCTTCTGCCCAGTCTGAGGTTCTGAATGCTCTGGCCTGGGTTTTCATTAAGGCTATCTCAATATTTTGGTGCATTGAGCTTTTCTTCTACTCTGATGAGTCCCACAGTCCCTGCCGTTGAAAAACAGCCCCACAGCATAAGGCTGCCAACACACTTTAAATTTGGGATGGTACTCTGCAGGTGATGAGCAGAGCTGGTTTCCTTCAAACATGATGCTTAGAATTGAGGTTCATCAGACCAGAGAATACTGTTTTTCACAGTCTGAGGGTCCTTTAGTTGTATTTTTGCAAATTCCAAGTGTTTTCATGTGTTTTCACTGAAGAGAGTATTGAGACTTGCCACACCGCTATAAATACCAGATCGGTGGAGTGTTGCAGCGATGTTTGTCCTTCTGTAGGTTTCTCCTATCTCCACATGTGATCATGAAGCTCAACTAGAGTGACCATCAGGTTCTTGATCACCACTCAAACCAAAGCCCTTCTCCATCAATTGCTTAGTTTGGCCAGGAGGCCAGTTCTACGAAGAGTCTTGGTTGTTTCAAACTTCTTCCATTAAGGGTAACAGAGATTACATGCTTCTGTGACCCTTCAATGAAGCAGATTTTTTTTATTTTGGTGCATTGAGCTTTTCTTCTACTCTGATGAGTCCCACAGTCCCTGCCGTTGAAAAACAGCCCCACAGCATAAGGCTGCCAACACACTTTAAATTTGGGATGGTACTCTGCAGGTGATGAGCAGAGCTGGTTTCCTTCAAACATGATGCTTAGAATTGAGGTTCATCAGACCAGAGAATACTGTTTTTCACAGTCTGAGGGTCCTTTAGTTGTATTTTTGCAAATTCCAAGTGTTTTCATGTGTTTTCACTGAAGAGAGTATTGAGACTTGCCACACCGCTATAAATACCAGATCGGTGGAGTGTTGCAGCGATGTTTGTCCTTCTGTAGGTTTCTCCTATCTTAGTTAAGACTACTTTACAAGACAGCAACATAACAATACATGAAAAAATACTGAATACTCAATACATGAATACTTTCGCAAGGCACTGTATATATATATATATATATATATATATATATATACATATACACACACACACACACACACATATATATATATATATATATATATGTATGGCTTGACGCAAACCTGTTTCTGAGTTCTATAGGCAGTTCTTTTGACCTCAGACTTGGTTTTTGCTCCGATATGCATTATCAGCTGTTAGACCTTTTATTAAGACCTGTGTGCCTTTCCAAATCATACCCATTCAATTGAATTTGCCACAGGTTAACTTCACTCGAAGCGTAGTAACATCTACAAGCCATATGAATGCTCCTGTGCTACTTATACTTATACTTAAGTATAAGTATACTTAAGTATATACTTAGTTCTTATGCAATGGAATCATTTAAGTTTTTTATTTTTAATAAATTTGCAAAGATGTTAAAAACCTGTTCTTTGCTTTGTCATTATGGTGTATGGAGTGTAGATTGATGTGGGAAAAAAGTTATTTAAAGTAGTTTAACATAAGACAGCAACAGGGGTATGAATACTTTCGCAAGGCAATATTATCAATTTAAACATTTTTAACACTTAATTTTTTTGTGGAAACTGTGATACATATTTTCAGGATTCTTTGATGAATACAAAGTTCAACCGCATTTATATGTATATACACACACACACACACACACTAATAAGGTAATAACACTGTTAAATATAATATTTTCAGATCTCTAAATAAAAACCTATAAAAATTAAATCAGAATGAAACTCACACTGTACAATTTTTTCATAAAATAGTACAGCTTTAATACTGGCCCAAACATAATTAGCAGCATAACACAAAATAATTATCAGCCTCAGAATGTAATATCGGTGCATCCCTAACTAATGAGTTCTTGGGAAATTTTGCTACAAAATACACCACAATCCTAGAATCACCTACTTTTGTGTTTGGACTCCATTGAAAACTCACCCAAATGTGCAACACGGGCTAGTCGGGGGTCAAAGCCCACCTGCTGCACTTTATCTGTCCTGGCAAGAAAGAAATTGATGACTCCATCAGTGACAACACAGTGAGGAAAGCTTCTATAGGCAGTTCTTTTGACCTCAGACTTGGTTTTTGCTCCGATATGCATTATCAGCTGTTAGACCTTTTATTAAGACATGTGTGCCTTTCCAAATCATACCCATTCAATTGATTTGGACTCCATTGAAAACTCACCCAAATGCGCAACACGGGCTAGCCGGGGGTCAAAGCCCACCTGCTGCACTTTATCTGTCCTGGCAAGAAAGAAATTGATGACTCCATCAGTGACAACACAGTGAGGAAAGCCCTGGATGATGTGATGGAAGCCTCTCCGCATGTGCAGACAGTCCCCGTCTTCCTCTCCAGCTTCAATTGAGATCGTCTGCCTGTAGGTGGCAGTGTAGCCTGTGGCTTCACGCACTGCTCCTCCAACCTAAATAAACAGCAGCCAAACACTAAGAACAACGCAGTTGACAACAACGCAGGGAAGATAAATTGAAATGGAGGTATCGCTTCCTATTAAAAACACATTTCATCTATTTTTGTCTCTTTCTCTTTATAAAAGCAGATGTGCTTGTCTCTGTCTCTAAGGCATGACTCCAGCTGGGTGTTTGTGAGCACAGAAGACTCGTTCACTGGAAAGGTCACATAGCTGACCCATTCCAGAGCAATAATCTGCCCTAGATCTGCTGCTGCCTAAAGCAAAATGTAATGCAAACTGCATTTATTGTACTCTTTCATATTTTGTGATTTAACAGAATCCAACTAAATAACCTTTACCATTCAAAACTCTTTTTCTGTAATCAGGGTACTAAAGAGTGAACAACATTTTTAAAAATGTGTTGTTCTAAAAATATCTTCCATTGTTGGACCATTTTGACCTCAAAAGATTTGAACAATTGTTTCCTCTGTTTGAATTCCAGACAGAGAGCAAGAAGGTCTCCCAAAGCCTGTCTCAGTAGTAAATACTGCTCAATCCGAAGGCCAGAGGGCGCTGAAACTCATATGCCCTACAGAAGATAGGTAATCCAAGTCGTACCTGGAAATAACTATGGCTAGCTGAATAAACAGAAGATTGAACTGCATTCATTGATTCAACGTGACTAATAAACACACAACTATCTGAGTTCTACAAGCCTTCTCATATATTTTCATTATAATAAAGAATATTTATAATGAAATGTATAATGTTTGGAAAGATGCTTGAGCCGTATTGCTTTTTCAAATGCACGTTATAAGCGACTCAATCATTTACTACTCAAGCATTTACTATTGATCACCGAGCCATACTTCATTGACAATCTGCACATAACAGCTTTCGCAATTTCATAATCGCACTAAACCAAACGATTTAGATTAATTTTGCAGCCTTAGCCTGTTTAGCTCAGATTGATAAGCACTCAAAAGGAAACAAATTAACAATGAACACTTCCTGATATTCAGAAATTTGCCAAAACTTTGGTTCTGATTCTCAATAGAAATAATGTCTTCTCTGAAGGAGTTTCCACTCGGCAATAGTTTGTCAACTCTAGTTCAGGCAACTCTACAAGATGAAAACACAACAGTGAGGTTATGAGAAGTGTGTCCTACTGCTGTTGGCCTTACCAACCTTTTAAATAAATGCTCCCCCATTAAATATCATGAAGAGACAGCAAATCTTTAAGTGCCCTGTAATTTTGACCATACAGAAAATCTGCTCTAATATATGCTGATATTATCACCATGGGCGACA
>NW_015649998.1:796577-797709 GCF_001515625.1 Sinocyclocheilus rhinocerous
ATATATATATAAAGTATATATATGCCCCGCCCCCCCCATATCGTTAGCCATGGAATCCCTGATGCCTGCCCAGGCCCGGTTGTACGGGGGTACTAGACGGCACTAAATACCCTCATACGAAAGCACAAGCAATTAAAGATCTGGCAAACTATCCAATGTGTTTATTGAGCAATGTAGCCAATCACAGACATATCTGTTGATTTCTTCAATGCAATGGCCAATCAGAAACGTTAAAAGTTTTCAGAATTCACTCACTGCTGAAAGCGCCGGAGTTTTGCACACTCGTGAATCATCTTATAAGTGCAGGACGTGATGTACAGTAAATAAGAGATTCATTGTGTAGTGATTATAACGGAACTTTGTGAGATCGCAATGAACTAAGATGAGTGATGCTTTTAGTGATAATAATGGGAGCACGCTTTGTGTGTTTTCTAGGCTACTCCATTCAGAATTTGTATGAAACTTTAGTTTTTCAGACACTTATATGCTGCAACGTTTCAGGAATGACATCCGCATATTTATGCTGGATTCATTCTCAAAATATCAGTGATTGACACTGTTGAGTTGTTAAATGTTCCATAGCCCTTTAAGGTTGGTGCTGTGCATGAGTGGGCGGGCAGTTCGGGTGTGGAGTGCAGGGACACAGGCTTATGCCGCGTTCCAGGCAACCCGTGTTTTTCCAACCTTCTACCCGTGAAAGTGCACTGGAACAGCAGTCAAACCCATGACTTCCCACCCGTGAACTTGTACAAGATCGATGTATTCCCAGTTCCGCGCTCTGACGTCACATAGCCCGCGAAACAACAATGGCAGCCCCTTTCTGTCAAGACTGCAGCTGTGCACAAGAGCCAATACAGGGGGTAGTGCAAAAATGACATACTTGTATAACAAAATAATCTGTTTATTCTAGAAGTTTGTTTACATCTAGCTACCACAATTCCTTGCGCTCAGGCAGTTTGGCGTGACTTGCCTGGAACGCTACAAAGTCGTGAGTCGTGGTTTGAAGTCGTGACTTACGGGCTCAAAAACCTGCCTGGAACGCAGCATTAATACAACTTAACCACTGATTTCTAGTCGTGTCCTCTTTTGGAAGACCAAACAAAGTAGTTTCGCTTTCACAACGAAACACAGC
>NW_015649998.1:798558-825422 GCF_001515625.1 Sinocyclocheilus rhinocerous
AATCGGAGCGGTTAGCCAAGCCCAGGCCCGGTTGTTACGGGGGTACTAGACAGCGCTAAATACCCTCAAACGAAAGCACCAGCAATTAAAGAGCTGGCAAACTATCCAATGTGTTTTTGCAGCATTGAGCAATGTTGAGCAATCACAGACATATCTGTTGATTTCTTCAACGCAATGGCCAATCAGAAACGTTACAGTTTCAGAATTCACTCACCGCTGAAAGAACCGGAGTTTTGCACGCTCGCGAATCATCTCATGACTGAGTGCAGACGCGATGTAAATAAAGAGATTTATTGTGTAGTTTAGAGAGCTTGATTATAACGGAACTTTGTGAGATCGCAATGAACTTTGATGAGTGATGCTTTTAGTGATAATAATGGGAGCACGCTTTGTGTGTTTTCTAGGCTACTCCATTCAGAATTTGTATGAAACTTTAGTTTTTCAGACACTTATATGCTGCAACGTTTCAGGAATGACATCCGCATATTTATGCTGGATTCATTCTCAAAATATCAGTGATTGACACTGTTGAGTTGTTAAATGTTCCATAGCCCTTTAAGGTTGGTGCTGTGCATGAGTGGGCGGGCAGTTCGGGTGTGGAGTGCAGGGACACAGGCTTATGCCGCGTTCCAGGCAACCCGTGTTTTTCCAACCTTCTACCCGTGAAAGTGCACTGGAACAGCAGTCAAACCCATGACTTCCCACCCGTGAACTTGTACAAGATCGATGTATTCCCAGTTCCGCGCTCTGACGTCACATAGCCCGCGAAACAACAATGGCAGCCCCTACGGAAGTGGTACACGGTGAGAAATAGACTTTAGGACAATATAACGTTGCAATCAAATTAATAATAATATAATAATAATAAATAATACACACACGATTAGTGCAACAATAAATTAATACCAAATACATTTCCAAATATACAAATAACGTAAAATAAAAGGTATAACAGCTTCTCTTGCCTTATGTGCCGTTTTTCCTCCTTCGTTTCCCTCAAATAAGCAAGGAGTAAGCACCTTTGGCGATAGAAATTATTGTAAATGAGCATAAGCCTATTAAGCCCCGTACAGTCCGCCATGCTGGTTTGTTTACATCTAGCTACCACAATTCCTTGCAGTCAGGCAGTTTAGCGTGACTTGCCTGGAACGCTACAAAGTCGTGAGTCGTGTTTTGAAGTCGTGACTTACGGGCTCAAAAACCTGCCTGGAACGCAGCATTAGGCAGATAGAGGTGCACCGAGTGAGTAATAAACTACAGGTTCTGTTGTGCAACTACATTCTATATGGTATCAGTTCTTGACACAATCTACATGCTGTCAGAAGGATTTAAACATGGCTCAGGGTCTCCGCCGCATTGATCCGCTAATTTTCGACGAACATATAGCTGACAACTAGAGCAAATTCGAAAAAGAATTGCGCATATATTGCAACGCTGGCCTATCAGACAAATCGAAGAAGGTGCAGGCATATACTCTGCTAAATTTAGCAGGTCTCGACACGGTGGAAAAATCAGAGGCTTTCACATTCGCTGAGGGAGAGGACAGAGACGATCCCGATGTATTACTGCAAAAGTTTGCTGAACTCTGCTTGCCCACAAAGAATATAATAATGGACAGACACATTTTCAACACCACTAATCAAAAGCCTGGTGAGTTCACACAGTCGTATGTTTCCACACTCAAAATACTTGCAAAAAAAAGCGACTTTGGAATTTTAAATGACGAACTAATTCGCGGCCGCATCGTTTGTGGGATTGAAAGTGATAGTGTGCGGAAACAACTGCTCCGTGAGAAAAAACTCACCCTGGACTCAGTGGTCAATATATGTTTATTACATGAGCAGTCCGAAAAGAGCACAAAAGAACTGAAACACGAGGCTGAAGTATGTGCTATACAAGATCGCTGCATCAATTGCAACAGATACCACGCCCCTGATAAACTTAAGTGCTTTGCTTTCAACAAACAGTGCAACAGCTGAGGAAAATGGAACCACTTTGCAAAGTGCTGCAGATCGGCTCCATCACCCAAAACAGCACCACAGTCCCAAAGTCGTGATTACCATCCTAAGCGAACTACAGCGCAATTCAGAGGCTCTAAGTCAAACCAGGTTAACATAACCCTGAATGCCCCTGAGGTTACTTTCTATTGTGAGACAGTGGATGATGTTTCTCAAAGTGGTGAAATATTCATAACACTACATCTGAAGCATGGATCTGACCAGTTAAAACTGAAAGTGGACACAGGTGCCAAATGCAACGTTATATCCACCCAACAGCTACCCTCAGCTCACATAAACACTAATGAAAAAGTGAATCTCATTGCATATGGTGGGCAAACTATCAACACTGAAGGCACCACAATATTAGGCTATGAACAAGGCCAGCTCAAATTCCACATTGTATATCACAGTGTGAGACCACTGCTTGGATTGCAAGACAGCATAGCAATGGGCCTGATACAGTTAGGACCATGCAGTGCAAAACTAAGAGCCAGAGGTACGGGACTTGTTTGACACCACAGCGCTTGGTAAACTGCCTGTTGTTTATCACATGCGATTAGATGAGTCAGTAGCGCCCACTGTATGTGCACCCAAGAAAGGCCCATTGCAATGAAGGAGAAAGTCATGACTAAATTGTGCGTCATCGCCCCTGAAACCGATGCTACAGAATGGGTGTCTGCCATGGTCGCTGCCAAAAAGAAAGATGGCTCTATAAGGATATGTATAGATCCAGTATACCTCAACAAAGCACTCCTGAGGCCACATCATCCATTAAAAACTATTGAACAGGTCATTGCTGACATGCCGGGGGCCAAGGTTTTCAGCATCCTTGACGCAAAATGCGGATTTTGGCAAATCCCTTTAGATGAGGCTTCATCTAAGCCGACCACATTCATGACGCTTTTGGCAGGTACAGATTCTTGCGCATGCCTTGCGGGATCTGCACCGGCAGTGAAGTATTCCAGCGAACCATAGAACATTTCTTTGATGGACAGCCATGTCAAATCGTGGTAGATGACATCCTTGTCTGGGGGTGCACACTACAGGAAAACTACAGGACTGAAACAGGTACTTCACAAAATCCGTGCATGTAACATGAAATTAAACCCTGATGAGTGCAAATTTCGTGTCACCTCAGTTTCTTATGTAGGCCACCTCCTGACTGCTGACAGCATCAAACCTGACCCTGACAAGACTACAGCTGTCCGCCAAATGCCAAAACCTGAGGACAAACAGGCCTTGCAACGGTTTCTTGGCATGACAAACTATTTATCAAAGTTCATTCCACACTATAGTGACGTCACTGGCCCTCTACGTGAACTGTTAAAACAAGATGCGGAATGGTCATGGCTCGATTTGCAGGATTCTGCCTTCCAAAAGTTGAAAGATGCTTTGTATCCAGTCCCCCAGTTCTGCAATACTTCTATGTTACTAAACCCGTTGTCCTTTCAGCTAATGCATCCCAACATGGACTGGGCGCTGTGTGTCTTCAGCAGGGTGCCCCTGTTGCTTTTGCCTCACGCGCCTTAACACCCACCGAATCTCGGTACGCCCAAATCGAGAAAGAAATGTTAGCATTAGTATTCGCGACAGAAGTTTCATGACTTTATCTACGGCCGACCTGTCACCGTGGAAACTGATCACCAGCCTCTCATTACAATCCTCAAAAAGCCATTGCACACTGCCTCGGCACGTCTTCAAAGCATGATGCTCAAGCTCCAACGTTACAGTCTCAATGAGATTTACAAACGGGGCAAGGAACTCTTTGTCGCTGATGCTCTATCACGTGCTCATCTCTCGTCCACTGAGCTTCCTCTCACTGATGACTTGCTAGAGGTAATGACGCTTCAAGTCCTCTCGTTGCAATGGACAGAAGAACTCCGATCTGTCGTTAAATCTGATCCTACATGCCAAAGACTTGTTGACATGATAATGCATGGTTGGCCAAGCTCTTTCAAAGAGCATATCACATGAACTCCGCCCATTCTTTGTAATGAGCGATGAATTTGTTGTTGAGAACGGACTGATTTTTCGAGGACAGAGACTTCTGATATCATCATCGTTACAAAGTTACTATGTGACTCAGCTACATCAAGGCCATCCAGGTCTGGCAGCCACACAACGCAGGACAAAAGAAACATTGTACTAGCCCACGATGTATGGTGATATAGAGAGAGCACTCTCTCGTTGTGCTCCTTGTAATGCCCTCAAGTCCCATCATTCAAGAGAACCCATGCATCCGCACAATGTTCCTGACCTTCCCTGTATGTTCACTGCTGCTGACATATTTGAATGGCATGGCAAAATGCACCTGGTTCTAGTAGACTCCTTTTCTGGTTGGTTCAAGCTCGACCATCTATCTGACATGAGGAGTGTCACCGTCACTGCAAAACTCAAGAGACACTTTGCAATTCATGGCACTCCCCAGACACTCATGACAGACAATGCACGGCAGTTTGTCTGTAGCGACTTTTCTGATTTTGCACGTGCATTGGATTTTGAGCACATTCGGAGCAGCCCTCTATACCCGCATTCCAATGGCCTTGCAGAGCACGCAGTGCGATCCGCCAAACATCTGCTTGAGAAGTGTTGCAGAGAGCGCAGTGACATACAGGCTGCCTTACTCCATCTGCGTAATCTTTCACACGCTGACCTGCCATCTCCTGCCCAGCTCCTCTTCTCCAGGTGTACAAGAACTTTTCTTCCGGAGCTGAAAGACAGACTGAAGCCCTCTGTATGCCGTGACGACAAGGCTGTGTTAACCAGGAGGAGAAAGGAGAGCAAAGCATACTATGACCGCAAAGCCCACACCCCTCCACCCTTACAACAGGGACAAACAGTAAGGATGCAGACAGCTCGGGGTTTTGACAAACTGGCAGTTGTACAGGGCCTGGCTTCTCAGCCTAACAGCTATGTGATAACATCTCAGCATGCATAATCACCATTCAAATCAGCAACAAGAGTCAAAGCTCTACAGTTTAGTAAACGCAGGCGACCTCTTTAAGTTATTCTTGATTGTGCTGTATTGACTGCTTTGATGCCTGGTAGGGCATTGTTTTGATGCATACATCCGAAGAAGATTATTTTGCCTTTTTTTATTATTATTATTAGTAGTAGTAGTAGTAGTAGTATTATACTATATAGATATTAATCACAATATTAATTTACCATTAATGGGGAAGGAAATGCTTTCCACATGTTTGTTAGACCTTGAGAATAAATGTAAACCCTAACTTGTTTATTCACAATTAAACTCCACAGAGTAGCTACCTAAGATACTGCACAACAGAACTGTATAAATGAAAACATGGATGAAAAAAATCTTGTTGGTATATTTAAAAAATGCTTATATTATTAATGTTGCTTTAAGAATTACATTTTAGTATACAATAGTAATATATTTGTCATAATTTCTTCAAGTTAAAGTTGCAGTCTGTAAGTTTTGCCTCTTTGTCGCCATCTCTGTTTGAAAACCTGCAAATGCAGTTATTTATGCAATTATCTTTATTACGTGGGTTGTGCGCCGGCACTGCTCCAGCGCGGATTAATCTAATGTTTTGAGGAGAATGTGTGGCTGTCAGTCACCGCACCGGTGTGGATACTGTAATTCAGAATCGCATATTCTAGCCCACCTGAACAAGTAACAAGTCTGCCACACTTGTTCTGAAAAAATCATTACAATAAATCACGCTACCAATGGCGGTTAAATCTAACGATCGGTTAATTAGCTCATATCACATCAAACCGTGCAAATTATTATTGTTATGCTTTGTTCTCAAATTGTAACAACATCAGCACTGCGTGACTACATGTGTATTAGTGTGTAGATTTCAATTTCTGTACAGTCTAATCTAATTGTCATACTATTGAAATTTCATATTAAGAAATTATTTTAACCCAAAAAGCAAATTATTCATCCTTCGAACTGGTTCTCTTTAAAATACAAATCCTGTGTAATCCCAGCTAGGCTATCGGTAATCAGATGCATATTTAAAACTGGAATATAATTTACTTTCAGTCACATGTGTTTCATAAACACATAATCCTTTCTGGTTTACAATCTGCCATCAAAATGATACATTTAATTATTCCAGCTGCTGTGAGAAAAGGCTATAAACGATCCGCCACCTGCAGCATCCTCACGTGTGATGTAGTCTATTAGCCGGTGGACAACTTCTTTATGTTCTTTATGAGACGTGACATAATGACGCGGCAGCATGCTCAAATTTCCCGCGAATTCCTACCAGTACCACTAAAATTAGAAAACATTATTATAAGTTAACCGTTGTGAATCGGGCTAAAGTAAGGCGATAGTTTTGAACACTGGCTGGTTATGTACTTGCTCAAATATTGATTTCGTATCATTTTTAACCAAAAAAGTTACGGACTGCAGCTTTAAACTGCACTTTTATGTTTGGTAGGTTGTCAAGAAGATCTTTGAGTTTCAGTTTGTATTTGACGGTAGTTTTTCTCAAATGAAAGAGTAAAAAGCTTGTCAAGTGACTCTCAGAACAGTTCTGGAAATGAACTTCATGTGTTCATGTCCTCAAATACCGAGGTATCAGACGCTGAAATACCGCTAGCATCATGTATTTGAGTTTGTGCAGTAGACAAATCTACACCATTCATTCATGCAGACTTATTAGCAACATGAACTGACTGGCTGTAGTCGTGTTTCTTCTGCTGTGTGATAGGCTGTTAGATTAATCTATATTGAGTAAAACAGTCCACAGTTCATAGTCGTTTTCTACATAAATTTTATCATGATCTCAATATGATAGTTTATCACCCAGCCATAGAACTAACTTTTTCATTTATTTTTAACCAACTAGTATTTTAGCAGGTGTTTGAAGTCAGTTCCCTTTATATTCGCAAATGTGTCCAAGAAAAACAACCACAAATTACTGATGAACATATTCCACACACAACCAGAAAGCGTCCAAATATATTTTTAAACAATCTTTGTGCTATACTTCTTTATATACGTAAATACCACTTAGTTGATATTTTGTTACATGATACAGTATCATTCATATAATTTAAGTGTGACAGATGCACAATTATATTTTGGTGCCACTGGATATATAGTAAAAAGAGATAGTAGGTCATTTAAAAAAATAATTAATTAATAGAGACTGAGCCTGTTGTTGTGGATATCGTGAGGTGGGACTGCGCCTTCTTGATTAAAGGTTTAACTGGGGACTGTGACGGTTCCAAAGGGGTAAGTTCCTTACCACAAGAGGGACCTGAAGAAACACCTTGCTTCCTGTGCAATGGAAAAAGTCCTCAAGGGGTTTTTAAGCTTTTGATGCACACCTGATCCACTCAACACATACAATGGCTCTGCAATGGCTCTTCAGTACATAAGACTGAATTATAAATGTACTGGTTGTTTTGTCTTTATTTGATGGACAATATTCACAGTGCTTAAGAAAACCCTTGCATTAATGAGAGTTGTCACATACTCTACATATCATGCTACATTTATTTTCTCACCAGGTCAAGTGTGGTTTTCTCCAGCACATCCACCAGCTTCTCCAGCTTTGTGTTGGCAGTAAAGATAAAGTCATCATCCACCCACAGCACATACTTGGTAGTGACCTGTGACACGGCCAGGTTACGACCAGCAAACCAGCCCTGAGACACAGACATACATATTCAGATCCCATCATACTGCATGTAAACACAGACAGAAATGTGTCATACTCTCAATGAAGTGACCCACCTTTCCGAAGGGCATGATGTAATGTTCGATATAAGGGCCTGACACTGTTTTTGGGTGCTCACTGTCATCTGCTATCACTATTGTAACTGTTGGATAGTACTGTCGTATGCTGTCAATTAAATCTTGGAGCTTGTCATAGCGCAGGAAGGTTTTAGTTGCTATAGTCACGAGAGCACTGATGTTGTACTCTGAAATTGGACAAACAGAAAGGCAAATGTAAATGGAAACATGTGGCTTTGATTTCCTTACTATATAAATAACAAATAACACTAAAATCACAGAGTGAAACATTGTTTTGCCATGAGCAAGTGTAAATCTGCTGACACATCTATTATAAAAAAGGATAAATGAAACTGTAGCAGCAAACAATAGCTTACTACATTATTGAGTGTTAGACAGCGGTACCGGAACCACTTTCTGTAATCTGATTATAAATGGTGGCTGATAGTGAAATATGTAATTCTCTTGGCTTGCATTATAAGTACATTCCTAGTGTAGAATATTCTTTAGTATAATTTTGCCTCATATTGAGAAAACAAACACATACAAATCATACTTATCCCAGCATAGATTCAAGATTAAGAGCTTTATTGTCATATGTACTAGAGTACAATTCTTACTTTGTTTACTCCTCTCGAGAATGACAGGGTAGAAGGGGAACAAATATAACTTACAGTACAAAATATGTAAAAAATATAGAATATACAGTAAAGTAAAAATATAAATAAAAATAGCATAAAAAAATGAAAGTGATGAAAGAGAAAGAAAAAGAGAACCCGTATGCTAATTAGAAAAACAACTGTCAATAAACAATTATTCACAGTAAAAATGTGCAGTGCAAGTAGCAATAAAGTGACAATTTTAAAGTGTCAAGTGGTGATAAAGTGTCAGTGTAAAGACTAGTGTTTAAATTGTCCATGATGTCAGTCAAATGCGTTATGAGTGTATGCAGGTCCAGCAGGTAAAGTGCAGAGTGCCATTGAGCAGGCTGAATTTATCCTGATGATACAGGTTGAAGTGGCAGTGGGTTTTTGACTATTTATCAGTCTAATGGCCTGGGGGTATAAACTGTTCTGGAGTCTGGATGTTCTGGCCGCAGTGCTCTGGTACCGCTTGCCAGACTTCATGAGGGTGAAGAAATTGTGGATGGGATGGGTGGTGTCCTTGATGATGTTGCAAGCCCATTTGCAGATCCTTTTATTGTATATGACCTTCAGTGAGGGGAGATCAGTCCCTGTGATTTTCCAGGCCAGCTTTATCCCTCTCTGTAAAGCCTTTCTGTCATGTGTTGTGCTGTTGCCAAACCACACAGCAATGCAGCAAGTTAACACACTCTCCACAGTGCTTCTGTAGAAGTTATGGAGAATCTGTGATGACAAGCCAAATTTCCTTAGCCTCCACTACTTTCCACTACTATTTCCACTACTTAAAAAATGTCCAGGCCAATAGGCTGCCAGATAGTCAGAAATGTAAGGGAATGAAAGCACGCTCTCCTGACAGTGTTTAGTGGATGAGAAATCAGAATACAGGCAGTGGTACTTATGGAAACTTCACATTTTTTTAAACGTTTTTCAAAGAATATTAGAAATAGAATTTTGAATTTTTTTTGCAATAATATAAATGTCTTTACTGTCACTTTCAATGAATTTATGTTTATATTTTTTCGACATCAATATAAATATCTTTACTGTCACTTTTAATGAATTTATTGCTTCCTTGCTAAATAAAATTTAAAATAAAAATAACAAACAAAAATCTTACTGTAGTTTAACTGATTAACCAGGTTTGAACTGGTTGTCTGATTTTGCATCTCAAAGCATATTTGCACAGGTTATTTTAATATTTTTTATATACTATTACATATTAATGTTTTGAATTAGCTTTTCTTTTTTGGTGGGCTTTTATGTTTTATTTATTATTTGTTGTATTTTAGATTTGTATTTCTATTTCTATTTGTATTTTAGATTTGTATTTATATTTAGCTTTAACTGATTTTTATTTCAGTTTTAGTTTAAAAAATGTCAGTACTTCAAATTAAACTTATTTATTCAGGGAGCATTTATAATTTTCTATCTAATTATTTTATTTTATTTTATTTAAGCTCTATTTCAATTAACAATAGTGATTTTAAATAGTTTTAGTTTTAGTTAACAATAACAGCAATGATGTATTTACCTTTATCTGCATCAGAGCCTGTATTGTAGAGTTTGGGTGTTACTCCATGATGGATCTTGATGGTAAAAAGAGCTTGATGTCCTTCTGTGTCTAACTGCACTGAATCACAAGCACATACAAACTACATATCAAAATAAAGATTATCCAGTCCTGTGTTTAAATGTACATTTGGGATAAGTATTTTTTACAAGAATTACCCAGAAGCTGCATACCTGTGTCAGCTGTGCTGGGGTGGAACTGTGTGTTGGTATATGTGATAAACTGGAGCTCTCGATTCAGACTGGACAAAAGGGTGCTGCTCAGGGTCATGTGCATCTCGCCATCACCCCTGACCTTTACCCCCTCCACCTCTGCTGCTACATTAAATGTGCCCAGCGATGCTGAAAAGTTCAGCTACAGAGAAAGATGAAAAACATAGTGTTCAGGAAGCATCCGCAACACAAAAGCACAGGAAATAGACATAAATTATTCATAATATCACTTACAGTATATACATCTCGGGGCAGCTCTTTTAAGGCCAAACCTGAAACACATTACAGCCATGTATTCAGTGCCGGATGTGACATAGGCAAAATAAATTTTGGGGCTTCCCTTCCCTATTAATATATAATATTAACACCCCAAAACAGCAAACAAAAATAAATTGTAATCCAAAGAAACCATTGCAGTGGTCACAAGAAGTACAAAGTACAAAGTCATTCTGCTTGCATTCAGTCATTTCAGATCAAATGTAGTTCTTCACTCATTTGAGAACAGAGAAAGACTGTTTAATTAAGTCGGCAATAACTGACTCCAGCATTGTCGCTGCATTACCATTATGCATAATTTTTCTAATAATTCAACGGCCCAGAGTCAATTATTGTTCACGCGTTATTTTAAGACATTTGTCACGTTTTGTCCTTTAAACACTCTTGTGTGTAAGGCTATTTTATCTAAGCCTAAATATAAGACATAATTTTAGAGCTAATAACAGAGGCTTGAGCAATTGATATGCAGAATAGGCTAATGCAGTTATTAGAAATGTGTTTAGTATTAGTATTTATTCGTTTTTAGAACTTGTGTGAATTACCTGAGCCTGTGCATCTCTCAACAACAGTGTTTGGCTATTGCGTCTCTACTAATAGCAAAACTGAAAGTTTAACAGCTTCAAAAACAGCTACATTCAAAATAGCATGTAGCTTTTCAGCTTTGAAAATATGTTGATAAAGTTGCAGGGCAGCGTTAACAACAAGTTTCTGTGCGTGTGCGTGTGTGTCAGCACTGTAATAATTTGTTAATAATTGATATGCCTTTGATAATAAAATGTAATTTCATTGGGTAAAAGTTTGACATTTTTATTCTTTTGTTTTTTATATTTATTGGTCAATGTGACCAACTTTTGGAGTTTTGATTCTTTTGGTAGACTATAGAATCCGGACCTGCATGTATTGTTACTGTTCAGCCTCTATAACTAAATTAAATGCACTCAACTTCCTTCTATTACAGTCACAGTCCATTCAGTAATTTAACAATTTGCTCTCAATTCTCAGTTGCGAGCTTCACATTATTATTCTGCATAAACATGTATCACACTATCACTGCATATATCACTACAATCTGAAAAAAGCAACCCAGGCTCATTGGAAGTAATTACTGTGGCAACATTTCTGCTAAAACGTACACACATTTCGTTGCAGTTTCCAGGAGAAATGAACACTAGTGGCAGTAAAGCACCAACATTTGTTCCTTTTCACTCAAATAATGATTACGGGGGCAGACAATCAATAAATAAAGACTTATGTTTGTGCAGTTCCTTGCACAATGCTGATATTATTATGTAAACAATTTTACCATAGTGCATGATTTATAAACAATAAATTGTTGAATAAACCTGCATCTGCAATGGAGAAAACTGATATAGCTTATAGTGCCTCTTGTGGACATGTTGTCTGAAAGAGGCAGCGAAATGGACCCGGAGCAACGTATTTCAGGTTTTGCAGAAATGTAGCCACAGTAATGTATTTTCAATTAGCCTGGGTTGCGAAAAAAAGTGTAGTATCTAGGGATGTTATCAATATCATGGTATTGTGATGCAAAACTGTATCGATATCATCATGAAGATATGAAACAATAGGTCTTCCGGGCAAAAAGTGTAGTTTTTAAAATATATTTAAACTTCTTATTCTAACATAAAAGGTCTTTAAAGTTGTGTTTTGGGCCATTATGCTTTGGCACAGTATCTGTCAAATGAAATAAAACCAAAAGCACAATATGGCTTAATCCCTTCATCAAGTCAAGTGTTTTCGCTGTGCGTTTCAAAGTGAAGCGCGCAATTCGTTCAGGTGATCAGCTCGTGATCCGGTGTTTTCTGTGCCTCAGAACGGCTCCATTCACAGTAAATAAATGCAGTGAACTCATTTATTGCATGTGCTGTGAGTTTAGCGCATGTTTGGGAACGCAACAGCCACCAGTTATGCTTTATTTTTGTGGCAGGTGATTTCAGCATTTCACTAAATTTGTAGTGAGACGTGTTCCTGTTTTCACTGAAGCTGGAGTTTTCCTTCAAAATTAAA
Source organism: Sinocyclocheilus rhinocerous (assembly GCF_001515625.1). Lineage (NCBI taxonomy): Eukaryota > Metazoa > Chordata > Actinopteri > Cypriniformes > Cyprinidae > Sinocyclocheilus > Sinocyclocheilus rhinocerous. The sequence continues at coordinate 811,011 of NW_015649998.1, forward strand.
GCTCTACTGCCATTTCCGTCAACATAAAAGCTTAAAAGTACAGTATGAATTGCTGACAGCTAGCGGTTTAAATGAAGTCCAAATTCAAAATATCTGTTTCAAGTGTAGAAATTAGGAAATAAGTATTGTAATTTCCCTACTGTTGTGTAAAGCAAAAATAATATACCTATGAAATATTCATTTTCATTTATTTTACAATGCAATTATTTTACATTATTTGGCTATTACTGTCATAGGAATAACAATAATATAAAATTGTTATTATTATTATTATTATTATTATTATTATATTCTCATTCTAATTATATAATAATTATTAATCTAATTATTATATTCTAATTTGTTTGTCAAACTTCAAGTCAAACTTCCTCAGAGTTTATTTCAAATTTCTTTATTAGATTTTCTGCATGGAATATCAACTCAACAAATTACAACATTAATTTTATAAAATTATTCTTCCATGTTATTAAACTTCCTCAGAGTTTGACTGTTTTGCTATTGCAGGGGATTTTAATATTTAACAATATTACATCCGAACTGATTGCACTGTATTTTATGTCTACTCATTTTCTATTTTAAACTATTTTAAATTCATTTTAAATCAATTTTTAAATAATTTTAAAAGTTTTTAAATTCCTTGTTTTATTGTTGTGATTATTTTTGGATTATTTTACTTCCTTTTATGTAAAACACTTTGAATTACCATTGTGTATGAAATGTGCTATATAAACAAACTTGCCTTGCCTTGCCTTGGTTTCCTAAAACACCAGTGTGAATGTAATTTAGACTGAGACAGTATACCACAAATTAAAAGAGGGTTGAGTCCCCTTTGAAGTTCAGGTACAAGTCAATTCACTGACTTTTTTCTGACTTAAGTTTTCTTAGCTTAGAACATGGGTTGGAACTCTTATCTAATATTGACCGTAATATTCTTTACATTATATTAAAGATTTATTATTATAATGCTTAGTCTCATCACAGTTCTTCAGTCACATGGCAATACATTAATCTTACTAGGAACAAAAAGTGTAATACCTGGTATAAGGATAGTTTTAAGTGGCCGAACCTCCACACCCTGTGTTGGGTACTGCAGAGGGTTGTTAGCTTCAGCAACAATCAGCAGATCAGCAGGGGTCTGTGACCTATACAAACCAGGGTTACTATCCTTAACTAAAACTAAAACCATAAAAAGACTGTTTTCAAGATCAGACATTCTCTGCATATACAGAATTAATTTCATAACTTTTATCCCGTTGAAAAAAACAGCATATGCTGGTTAGGTATGTTTTGAAGCATGGTAGCTGGTGAGCTGGTTTAAGCTGGCCCTTAGTTGGTTATGAGCTGGTTTAAGCTGGTCCTGAGCAGGGATGGATACCGAGAACCTGTATTTTTTGGACCGGTACGTACGTAATTGGGTCAATACCGGACTACCGATAAACTTCAGGTCAAACGATACGGTTATCGATACTTGTGTTGTTTTATCTCTGTATACTTCGGTGTTAATGGCAAATTAGAAGCTGACCTCACAATCTCAAGCTGACGACACACCTGCAGTGAGAGGTTTGGCATGACACACAGCGGCACCATCTCAATCTCTGTCCAGCACAGGTAAAATAATTATAATGCTAAAGGTATGGTACAATTCATATTTCTTTATTAAATGACTTACAAAGTAATTTGAAAACTTTCTATGAGATGTAATTTCACAAACAGCGTGAGTGAATTTCCACACGCTCGGTCTTTCCCTCTCAAAATGTGCAAATGGCTTCAAACCACCACATTGTGTCTGCACTATAAGCAAGCTGCACACTGCACAGTTGACACAGGAATTGTCACAGTTGACACACATCATTTAAACCATTCAGCACTTGCGTGCTCTCCTAGAGACGGTGTGCTCATACACACTCAAAGTGCACACACATAAGACCGCCTCAATACAGCTCACAAAATAGGGCTTGGCGATATGGCCAAAAAATTATCACAATGTTTTTTCATATCAGTCGATATTGAGAATTATCATGATAAATGTCAAATTTTTATTTCTTTCAAGTTTAAAGGCAGATTTTTGCTCTAATGTGAAAGTTGTAAAAAACAGACAGTTAATTGTGGTTTTAAACTATTCTTTATGGTCAGAACACGACAAACATTTCACGTTTTTGAATTCTTTACACTTCTCCAGTCATTTTTCCTTAACAAAATAAATATCTTAATAGAAAAAAATAATTTCTTAGTTCTGCACTAAGAATGAGTAATATTACCTACAATATTCTCCTCTTGATGCCTTCCTGCCTTAGAATGCTGCCTCCGAAGGCAGCATTTTAGAGTTTTCGGACGCAGCCATTGAGAAACGGCTTTTGATCCGAGCGGATAAACGGTCCGAGTGATGCGCTTCAAATTCCGCCTTTGCCTCATAAACATTATATCTAAAATTTATCGACCTCTTGTTATCGTTTATCGAGGAAATTTATATCGGGTGATAATTATCGTTATCGATTTATCACCCAGCCCTATCACAAAATCAGGCTTGTGCTTTGTGTAAGCTATTGTGCAACAATTGCCCCATTGTAAAAACAAAAGTGCACTGCATGATCAAACATTTGGGTGAGATAATTCTATATTTTTGTAGAATGTCTAAAAAATAAACCCCCCTCCACCCCTCAAATTATGATGAGGAAATCTCTCTCTCTCTTTGAAGGGCTTTTTTATTTAAAAAATGTTTTTTATGTGCCTTTTCTGTTTGCTTAAGAGGCATTTGTAAACTTCAGTACTGAAGTTCAGCAGTAATAAAATAACATGAAATGTTCAAAATCCTTATTTTGCACCAAATTGTAGAGAGAAGTAACAGTATCGATAAGCAGTATCGGTATCGATATCGATATCAATAAAATGTAATCGATACTCGTCCCTAGTCCTGAGCTAGTTATAAGCTGGTTATGAGCTGGTCCTGAGCAGGAGCTAGTTGCTTTGGACCAGCACACGACCAGCTTAAACCAGCTCATAACCAGCTAAGGACCGGCTTAAACCAGCTCATGACCAACTAAGGACAAGCTTAAACCAGTTCAAACCAGCTGCCATGCTTCAAAGCATACCTAACCAGAATATGCTGATTTTTTTCAACAGGGATATGGATTTATAAACCAAACAACTGAACATTGGCACTGGCATAAAATGATTAAATGCACCTCATTTGGAAGCTCTGATACTCTTTGGCGCGCCGTTTCTTCATCTCGTGGAGCTGGGAGGCCTGGAAGGCAGTGTGCAGGGGATGGGCAGACACTCTAGGGAACAACAGCTGAGCAAAGGGCAGGTTGACCCCTCTGCTCTCTCCTTCACAAACACACCCGTTGCGAGCCAAAAGCCTTGTGGAAGAGGAGGAGAGTTATCACATGATCAATCTGTCTGTTTTTGACCGGAAGGAAAATGTTTGCATCCTCCTGAGGTGACAGTAGACAGTCTCTGTGTACAAATGTATATATAAATACATAAAAGATTAACAGGACATCAATTATTTTTAACAAAATAAATTCATGTACAGAATTTAAAGTGATGTTTAGAGATAAGTAGTAGATTGATGAACAACTTTAAAAGTTTATGGTCATTAAAATTTTTATTTTTGAAGAGAAATTAATTATTGTATACAGCAAGGATTACATTAAATCGATCAAAATTACAGTACAAACATTTATAATGTTATGAAATGTTTCTATTTCAAATAAAATAAATAAATAAATAAATAAAATTATGTTCTTTTCAACTTTCTATTCATCAAAAGAATCCTGAAAAAAATGTATTGGGCTTGCACAAAAACATTAAGATATTAATGTTTATTAATAGAATAATAATGTTTCCGAAGGATCTAATGACACTGAAAACTGGAGTAATGGCTGCTGAAAATTCAGCTTTGCCATCACAAAAATAAGCTACATTTTAAAGTATATTAAAATAGAATAGTTATTTCAAATGTAATAATATTATATGAGTTTTACTATATATTTGATCAAATAAATGCAGCTTTGGTGAGCATAAGAAATGTTTTTAAAAACTTTATAAAATCTTACCAATCCCAAACTTTTGAAAAGTACAAATTACATGAAAGTTTGAGATAAGTAGTTGTTAAAAGTTGCAGGCGTTTTACAACCATCTCCAATCTCCCTCTACTTGAACTGATGTTTTATAGAAAAACATGAAACATCAACTTGTGAAGACTAACTGACCTGGCCACACTCTCCCTCACTCTGTAAGAGATGGTGCTAGTGCTGGGATCCGGTTCAGGAAGTCTCTCCTCCAGCAGCCGCTCAGCTCCAGGACCCGGTCTGTACCGGACATCCACAGTGCTGTAGACCCGCGTGGGCCAGGAATGTAGCACTGCCAAAACCAGCACCACTGATGCTACCAGAGCTAACAGCACAGTCTTACGTAGGGAACGCATGCTACAAGCTACAACACAAACAGAAACACAACACTGTTGAAACTTCACTCAGTTAATTATTAAAGTTATTATTATTATTATTATTATTTAAGTTATTAAATTGATTTGTACAAAATGGTAGGGGTTCTTCATGTGAAACTTCACAAATTAGCTTTCTCTTAAATCACTTTACTTCATAACAATGTGGAGGGAAGCACTTTAGTAATTCCACAAACACTTCATAATACACTCACTCTATCCAATCAGAGCGAGAGGTACAGCAAGTTGCCATTACTGCTCCTAAAGGTCCATGGTACTGATTGGCTCAATCTTGATGTGACTGACAGTAGCTGATGAGGCTGATGGAGGGCTCTCTCCATCTGCTGAGGTAGAAAAAAACCCTTAGTCATGTAAGTTGTAGGCATTCATTTACTGTATTCATTACTGTACATAAAACAGTCCAATGTACACTCTTATAAAAAGGTTCTTTATTGGGATTTGTGGTTCCAGGATGAACCTTTAACATCAATGAAATCTTTCCATTGCACAAAAGTTTTTTTTTTTTATACTGCGAAAAACCCCTTTTGCAACCTTTATTTCTAAGAATGTCCTTATTCACTATATTCATAAGACTTCTGAATGCAATAGGTCTACACATTTTATGAGGAAAAGGACCAAATGCCAGGCTTTATCATTTGAAAATGTTGACACAGTAGTGGCCATTTCAAAAATGATTTTACACAAGATATGGTTTCATTGAAACAACGCAACATAAACATGTTTTATGGGAAACTAACTCAGCTACAGCCATAAAGACATAATGGTCTAAACTTTACTGATAATCAGTGCTAAGGGCTTTCCTGACTGACCAACGGACTGACACAGCTTTCCTGTGAGACCACTATTAGTTACATCATCATCAAGGCTTGTGAAGCTCTAAGCACACCGACCAGTGGAGAGTAGGGGTGGTTTGGATTAGAAATATATATGCATGTGTGTGCACTGGTTTGGGTGGTTTATGGGGACACAAATTTGCATGACACGGACAGAGGTATTACAATTTGAAGGTAATTCAAAAGGCTTAAAAACATACTAAATTGAGTTTTTTATTTAAGTCTAAAAATGCACAAAGTTTTCTGTAAGGGGTAGGTTTAGGTGTAGGGTTGGTGTAAGGTGATGGAAAATACAGTTTGTACAGCATAAAAACCATTACGGAGAGTCCCCGTAAACCAACAATACAAACGTGTGTGTGTGTGCTGTCATTTTTTGCAATTACATTGAAACCATTAACATCATATTGTGAGCAGGGACAATGCCACCTAAAGTAACAAGGTAGATAGTTTTCTACAACTACAGGTTTTTCCAAACAAATGGAAGAACAAGCAGAGGGGTACACAACCAATCTTCTTTATTTGACACTTAAATATAGACTAGACAAAATATATAATCATACAAAACACAAATTCGTTAGAAGAATAATATGCAGTGGCCACCGGTAATGATGTATCTTGACTTGACAATATCAATATCCCTTGGGAAAATTCAACATTTGGGAGAAAAAAAAAACTAAACAAAAACAAAACCCCAATAAATTCAATACAAACAAAACCCTCAAATCCACACTTTCCCACAACTCTGTAAAGCAAAAATACAATTACCCTCACTCAAAATAAAAACCAAAACCACAAACCACACAAGTAAACAAAACAAATAAACCCTCCCAGCAGATTATAGCCCTTGTTGGTTATAAGGGAATTGACAATCAAATATAACAATAAAAAAGCACCGGTTGATTTTAACACATACACACACACAAACAAGCGTTCACTCGCAAACGCTCATCCCAAACACACGCTCACACACACTTAGTTCGCTATAATGCGGCTGGAACAGATACACAGTCGAGAGCACGTGAAGGAAGGCGAACAACTTCTCCCCAGCACAGCACCACGGTCAAGCCGCCACACAGCAGCAAAACAGCAACGGACGAATTTCTATAAAATAATTACCCAATTTGGTCATTAGCCACACATACTCTAACAATTTAAAATTACATCTTTAAATAACAAACAACTTACAAAATACCATATAAGGACCTACCTGCAGCACACTTAACTGGCTCTCAATAAGAGTGGTGAACAATCCACCAATACTGCCTGGATCACGCCTGAAATGCGTTAAAGCGGTTGAACACCCTCAGGCCCACGCCCAGAGTTAAAAAATTTCAACCTTGTACAGGTTGTGACATTGACTACAAGTTCAATGCTTGACGCACATCAAATAGGTCTTACGACACGATCAACATACAGCCTGTATACCATGCCGGAGGAAAACGGAAGTAAAGAAAAATCTCCGCGCTTTTTAAAGGGGCCGTGAACTTGACTTCCGCCCAGCTCCATCCACCCACACAGAAAGGAAAACCCACTAAAGGGGATCACCCCATTACAATATTTTCAATTTACTTTTTTCATCATTTATTTTTAATAATTAATGCTTAATATTATGCTGAGGGATATATATTATCATTAGTACACATATGTCAATGGTTGTATAAGAGTCACAAAGATACTGGGTTTCTCTCTTGGGTTACAACAAAAACATCTTTCTGTAAACTGAAAAGGCCGTTTCTGTACTTCAATAATATCCTTTAATGTTACTGCAAACTACTTTTTAATTCATTACCACCTTAAATGTGGTATATTCAACAACTTAAAAATGTTTCCCTGAAAAAGAAATCAACAGCTTGTCGCTGTCAGCTGTATAAAATAATTTAGAAAAGAAAAAAGAAAATATACCAGATGAATTCATCAACAGAGCTAGATGTTTTGGCTTTGCAGACTTTTGTAAGCAATCAAAGACAAACGGGAAAAACATTGCGCAACTAACGCGGTGAATAAAACATTCCCCTGCCCCTTTACATCACTTTATCCATGGCTAGAGATAAAAAAAAAAACACATGCGCAGCCCCGTAGAGTGGATGCGACTTCCCTCCTCATACTGATGTGGTATAGTCTATCTATACAGAAGGCCAATGTGCGGTGATTCCCAGCCCACTGTAAATTATATACTTCACACAGGCCGCACAGCATGCACCGCTGGCTTTCGAGACAGAAGCCGTTCAAAGCCTTGGCAAATAGTCAATAGCCATTAAGGGACATGATAACTGGCGAACTCATCATTGCCACTGTCTAACGCCCATTCTGCAGCCTGTACAGAAAAACAGAGAGGTACCAAAAGCCCCTTGGCCTGTTGTCGCCATATGTCACATCTTGCACAGAAAATTCCATAAGGCAATGCAGAGCCATAATTCCATTAGAAATGTATCTAAGAAACCAAATCCCGTCTGTTCTATTCAAACACCACAGAGTGAGTGGCGATCAATTAATTTAACGGTGCATATTTAATTATATTCACTCAATCGTGCGGCAGAAACAAACAAATGTGCCGTAAATAACTGACAAAATGATATCAGTGCTAATCACAACAGGGCGGATGAGCGACCGAACACGTTCAGATAAATCTTACCTGTAATGTCGCCACCAAGAGGGATCCCCTACCCTTAAAATACCCCCGGCGCGCTTGTCATGTGAACGCAAACAGCTGATAAATGGAGAAAATCCGATGGCATGGCATCCACCTCTGAGACAGAATGGAGGAGAGCGGAGAGGAGTCGGGCTACCCCCTCTATGAATAGAGATGGAGGGCTGCAGCGCGCTGAAATGCGCTCATATGAGAGAGGAGGAGAGAGTGATGCAGTTTCACAACACGCGCTCACGCCTGCAGCTCACCACAAGGCGAAGAGGGTTTATAAATGCTTAATGATCTGAATGGACATTCATTTTGTGGGGATATTAACTAGATTTCTCGCACGTCTTTACTCTTTGGATATGACTCAATGAAATAGGCCTAAAAAAGTTATTTGCACACCTTGGAACGTTTAGTCAACCAATCAGATCCAAGCATTCAGCTGCCACGTAGTAGCCTATAAAACAACATAATTTATATGATCAATAACATTAATAATAGACCATGCACCTATTAATGGAAAGACATCATCTTGCAGAGAGGCAAAGGGGGGAAATCTTGTCATGGGACGTGACGCCTGCTATCCATTCTGCAAACCTCTTACAGGGATACTGGATCGCAGTGTTTAGAGCCAAAGGCAAATGGCCATCACACACAGGTAAACATGTAGGCTAAAAATGTTTACATGAAATCACGACAGTTTGCATTTTGAATTTGACGCTTAATCTGTCCACTTTATTAGCTTACAATAATGATATTATCAATTCAAAAAGAATTAACTCTCAAAAAGAATTAACTCAAAAATAACCAAATGTAGCCTATTAATAGGCCTAGTAGGTGTAATGTAATGAGATGCTTTCGTTTTGCCTTCTGTCTACTTACAAAGCCCCATTTCCCACCTTTTCCATTTTATTGCTCCTCGATCTGACATCATTCAATGAGAAGAGCTGTTTTCATCCAAAACACCATATTAGTTTGTTTCAGATGAAGTCAAAGTGTTCTACTCGAAGAGTTTGAATTTTCTGTATCTGGCTATTCAAACAGACTTCGGTCAAATGTGGGCAGCCAGAGAAGCTTCTTTTTTTTTTTTTTTTGCACCAAGCTTTCCATATTATTGTAAATAAAAATGTCATTTTTATTTCTGCATGAATCACTCAGTTTTAACTATTGACTTGCATTTGAAAGGATCTAAACACTATATAACTTTTACAATACAAATAAAAAAAAACAAGCCAGTAAAACAAAGGGACAGAGAAATTAGATTAGATGCACCATTTTTAAAATTGTGCCAGAGAATTCATGTATGTCATGTGATTCAGCAAACATCTTTTTTCTTATTACTTGTTTTATTACTTGATTCCTATTACTTGTTTCACTTCTGTTTCAGTTTTATAATCATTTCTTACTATGTGTAAGTAAGTTGTTGTTTTTTAGCATGTGTGTTTGGCAGTGTTATAGGATTACTGATAAACTACTGTCATTTGATTTGTATTATCTGTATTTGTTATTTATTTTAATTTTAGTTACATTATGTCTGAATTTATTATGTCTGTATAGGTCTATTATTAAGTGTTAAGTTTTATTTAATTTGAGTTATTTTAATACTTCAACAAACTAAATGGAAATGAAATAATATATATATTGAATTTATAAATGTGTATGTACATATATATATGTATGTATGTGTGTGTGGTTGTACATACACGTATGTAGTTGTTTTTTTGGTGTTTGGCTTAGTGTTATGTTAGAATCATTATTATACACTTATACCTTTTGTTCTTTATTTAATACTACAATTGATTGCTTCTGTTGTCCTCATTTGTAAGTCACTTTGGATAAAAGCGCCTGCTAAATGACTAAATAAATAAAAATAAATAAATAAACATCTGTATAGGATGCAGCTGTTTTCTGTCTAATGAGGAAGCACCGACTAGGTACAGAGAAGTACACATCCTGTGGTCATAATAAACTACAATAGGTTCAATGCTACTGTCACCAACCCATGTGCTGTCAACTTCAATATTGATCCAACATAGACTCTCAGGAAAAAAGGTACAACATTGTTACTGGGACAGTACCCTTTCAAAAGTCACTGATATGTACACTGTAGGCTATTTGTAAAATAGGCCTACTAACAAGTACAAAATATGTACCATTAAGGGGTAAATAAGTTACCGAGATTCAGCTTTTACCTTTTTTTCTGAAAGTGCACTTTAAAGACAGAATTTTTTTAAATAACTGAACTATTAAAATCTAAACCAAAATGATGGCTTTGGTGATATCTCCACATTGCATGAACCTCCTGCTATCTGTGGTTTGTTTACTTTTGTTGAGACTTACATTGTTTATTTTCTCCGTGTAACTTATTTATCAAAATGACAATGTAACTTTGAGTAAAAGAAAGATGGATAATGGATAGGCTAATTACAGGGAGACACTATTTATCTTTAATATAATGGCATTTTATTTCTCTCTCAGATATTAATGGGCTATGTTGCGAACACAACGTAGGCTACCTTGTGCGGCTGTGCGTTTTCACATGCTCCATAGCGACCCCACGAGTCCGAGGCGTAACATTACATTGATTTGCAAATACTCGGCGGGTCCAATAGAAGTCATTTTCGTGGCTGGTGGGTGGCTTTTACTGCACGTGATCCAATCAATGCACGTTCTAAACCTGACTGACGTTGATATTATCAAATCACGTGTAAGCTTTTAACAACGTTGTCCAATCCCCGTTCCTTAGCGCACATTGACGCGCACCAAATAACAAATCATTTGACAACGCTAGTTTGCGATATGAGAGAACTATGGCTTCCTCCTTGATTAAGTGGTTAAGAGGATTATATGTTTTTTTCTTAACATGTCTCCTGTCCGTCTTTGGTTTTTTGAATTTAGAAGAATTAAATGAAATGAAATATGGAATACAGATTCTGCCCGATCCTGTTATTATGGGACAGGTAAGGTTGTTTTGGCTAGGGATGCAGTTAGCTAGGGATGTTTATTTGCTACACACAGCTGTTAGCTTTATGCACAGCTTGACGTATCAGACATTAAAAGGTTTGCCTATGTGACATATTTTCCTATTAAGTGTCTAGTACTCCAATACAGAATAGCAAAAGTTAGGTAAAAAATCAGTATGGTAAAGTTGGCAATGTGGTGTAAACTGTATCGCCACATTTACCTGGTTCTCCTTTTCTAATTCATTTTCTCTGTTTCGGTCATATTTTTTCTGTTCCTGTTTTTAGATGGAAGATGTGATGTTGGTCTCTAACAAATACAAGCAGCTGTATGAGTGTCGTTTGCCAGCTCAGGCAATGCGTTTCCATCAGGACCCGGTGTCAGAACCTGATGTTCAAGGCTACAGTGGTCCAGGAGTCCCTGATCTCCTCAAGCCCATGCAAACTGCACCATGCCTGGTTAAGGTTGACATCACCTCTAGTTCTGTCACAGTAACTTACAGACTGGAATATACACAAATACTGAATATACACAACCACTGACATGGATAATGACATTTTGGCCATTTGCCTAGTCTTTTTACGTTATTTGCAGGTAATGAAGTGCATGTCACCGTGACATAAAACATGTTTATTTTTATTCTGTTTATAGACCAAAGACTGGTGGACTTATGAGTTCTGCTATGGCCAGCACATCAGGCAGTACCACTTAGAAGGTGTGTTAAATCATTAATGTCATGTGTCTTTATTAAAAATGTCTAAATTATGTTTTACCATGTCTAATGGAGTTGTAGTATAGTGGTGTTATGCCAGGTATACCCTTGAGATTTTTAATAGGAAAAAATTGAATTAATGAGTTTAAGTTTTGCAGGATAATGTGTAGTCTATAATGTGTATTCGCACTATTCAAGGTTTTTAAAATATATTCCATGTCTGTGATTATAGATTCTGAGATCAAGGGAGATGTGCTCTTCTTGGGATATTATGATTCAGAGTTTGACTGGACCAATGAAACCGCCAAGGTAAGGCCAAAAGTTAATGTTTTAATTATTTTTTTATTTATTTGTTGTATGTTATTCATTTTTTGATAGTTACAGAAAATAGAGGAAATTCCATTTATAGCTGATAGTCAATATTAGTAATACAGGGTGCAATATTATGAACATGCTAAGCTAACACACATTTTCAGAAGTATGCTATTTGCACGCCATCTTTGTAGTTATCTTCTATATATTTCTTTATTTGTTTAATATGATTGTATGACATTTTTTCTATTTTTAGGCATCTAAGCAGCATAAGCTAAAGAGGTATCATAGTCAGTCATATGTCAATGGCTCTAAATGTGACTTGAACTGGAATCCCAGAGAGACAGAAGTCAGAGTAAGATTGCACACACACACACATACACACACATATACTATATATATATATATATATATATATATATATTGACATGAAAAGGTTTTCGCCCCCTTCCTGTTTTTTTTTTTTTTTTTTTTTTTGTCACACTTAAAAGATTCTGATCATCAAACAAATTTTAATATTACACAAAGATATAATGCAAGTAAATACAAAATGCAGTTTTTAAATGATGATTTCATTTATTAAGGGAAAAAAGCTGTCCAAACCTACCTGGCCCTATGTGAAAAATGTTAAATCATGAAAGAACTGTGATTAACCACATTATTTTAGAAAGCTGAGTTAAATTTCTCTAGCCACACCCAGGCCTGATTACTGCCAGACCTGTTGAATCAAGAAATCACTTAAATAGAACCTGTCTGACAAAGTGAAGCATGCTTAAAGAGCAACACATCATGCCGCGATCTAAAAAAAAATTCAAGAACAGATGAGAAACAAAGTACTTGACATGTATCAGTCTGGAAAGGGTTATAAAGCCATTTCTAAGGCTTTGGGACTCCAGCGAACCACGGTCAGAGCCATTATCCACAAATGGAGAAAGCTTGGAACAGTGGTGAACCTTCCCAGGAGTGGCCAGCCTACCAAAATTACTCCAAGAGCGCAACGACGACTCATCCAGGAGGTCATAAAAGAACCCAGAACAACATCTAAAGAACTGCAGGCCTCACTTGCCTCAATTAAGGTCAGTGTTCATGATTCAACAATAAGAAAGAGACTGGGCAAAAACGGCATCCATGGGAGAGTTCCAAGGCAAAAGCCATTGCTGACCAAAAAGAACACAAAGGCTTGTCTCACATTTGCCAAAAAATATCTTGTTTATCCCCAAGACTTTTGGGCAAATATTCTGTGGACTGATGAGACAAAAGTTGAACTTTTTGGAAGGTGTGTGTCCCGTTACATCTGGCGTAAAACCAACACAGCATTTCATAAAAAGAACATCATACCAACAGTCAAACATGGTGGTGGTAGTGTGATGGTCTGGGGCTGCTTTGCAGCTTCAGGACCTGGATGACTTGCCATAATTGATGGAACCATGAATTCTGCTCTCTATCAGAAAATCCTGAAGGAGAATGTCCGGCCGTCAGTTTGTGACCTCAAGCTCAAGCGCACTTGGTTTATGCAGCAGGACAATGATCCAAAACACACCAGCAAGTCCACCTTTGAATGGCTCAAGAAAAACAAAATTAAGGTTTTGGAGTGGCCAAGTCAAAGTCCAGACTTAAATCCGATTGAGATGCTGTGGCATGACCTTAAACAGTCCATTCATGCTCAAAAACCCTCCAATGTGGCTGAATGAAAACAATTCTGCAAAGAAGAGTGGGCCAAAATTCCTGTGAAAGACTCATTGCCATTTATCGCAAACGCTTGATTGCAGTTGTTGCTGCAAAGGGTGGCACAACCAGTTATTAGATTTAGGGGGCAATTACTTTTTCACGTAGTGCCAGGCAGGTTTGGACAGCTTTTTTCCCTTAATAAATGAAATCATAATTTCAAAACTGCAGTTTGTATTTACTCAGGTTATCTTTGTGTAATATTAAAATTTGTTTGATGATCTGAATCTTTTAAGTGTGACAAATATGCAAACAATTAAAAAAACAGGAAGGGGGCAAAAACTGTATATATATAAATGCTTTCCTCTTAAAAAAAATAGATGACAACAGAGCTCAATACGTTCAGTTCAATTTTCATTTTGGGTGAACTATCCCTTTAATCAGTAATGCTCAATATTGAATGTGTAATTTATTATAATTAGATTACCTTTGTCATTTAATGCTCACTTAAAGTTTTAAAAACACTAATCATTTAAAAACATTTTAATGTAATCTTTTGCAAATCTCAGTGAAAATGAATGTTTTGTATTGTACATTATAATGTTATGATGCCTAAATTCACTTTAAATGGATTTTAAATTATTTATATTAGCATTACTTTTGTAATTTATTTAGGCAAAATATTATATAACATTAATAATATTAATATTCTATTTATTTTATTTTACAAAAAAATATGTATAGATTTTATAATTTGGTCATTTATCATGTTATGTCATTTTATCATTTTATGAAAATGATCATCAGGCAAATCTGTAATATTTATATA
>NW_015649998.1:827250-830439 GCF_001515625.1 Sinocyclocheilus rhinocerous
TTCGGCCCGAATCAGTTTTCTAAAGCGTTTTTGAAAAATCGCTTACCCCACTTTTAACTAGTATGCATTTACATTAAGCACCCGACACAATGTACTTATTATCTACATGTTGCTTATATACAGTGCTGTGAAAAGGTTTTTGCCCCCTTCCTGTTTTTATTTTTATTTTTTGCATATTTGTCACACTTAAAAGATTCAGATCATCAAACCAATTTTAATATTACGCAAAGATAATGCAAGTAAATACAAAATGCAGTTTTTAAATGATAATTTCATTTATTAAGGGAAAAAAGCTGTCCAAACCTACCTGGCCCTACGTGAAAAATTATTTGCCCCTCCTCTTAAATCATGAAAGAACTGTGATTAACCACATTCTTTTAGAAAGCTGAGTTAAATTTCACTAGCCACACGCAGGCCTGATTACTGCCAGACCTGTTAAATCAAGAAATCACTTAAATAGAACCTGTCTGACAAAGTGAAGCATGCTTAAAGAGCAACACATCATGCCGCGATCTAAAAAAAAATTCAAGAACAGATGAGAAACAAAGTACTTGACATGTATCAGTCTGGAAAGGGTTATAAAGCCATTTTTAAGGCCTTGGGACTCCTGCGAACCACGGTCAGAGCCATTATCCACAAATGGAGAAAAATGGAGAAAGCTTGGAACAGTGGTGAACCTTCCCAGGAGTGGCCGGCCTACCAAAATTACTCCAAGAGCGCAACGACGACTCATCCAGGAGGTCATAAAAGAACCCTCTTTTAAAGAAGGCCTCACTTGCCTTAATTAAGGTCAGTGTTCATGATTCAACAATAAGAAAGAGACTGGGCAAAAACGGCATCCATGGGAGAGTTCCAAGCCAAAAGCCATTGCTGACCAAAAAGAACACAAAGGCTCGTCTCACATTTGCCAAAAAATATCTTGATTATCCCCAAGACTTTTGGGCAAATATTCTGTGGACTGATGAGACAAAAGTTGAACTTTGTGGAAGGTGTGTGTCCCGTTACATCTGGCGTAAAACCAACACAGCATTTCATAAAAAGAACATCATACCAACAGTCAAACATGGTGGTGGTAGTGTGATGGTCTGGGGCTGCTTTGCAGCTTCAGGACCTGGACGACTTGCCATAATTGACGGAACCATGAATTCTGCACTCTATCAGAAAATCCTGAAGGAGAATGTCCGGCCGTCAGTTTGTGACCTCAAGCTCAAGCGCACTTGGTTTATGCAGCAGGACAATGATCCAAAACACACCAGCAAGTCCACCTTTGAATGGCTCAAGAAAAACAAAATTAAGGTTTTGGAATGGCCAAGTCAAAGTCCAGACTTAAATCCGATTGAGATGCTGTGGCATGACCTTAAACGGACCATTCACGCTTGAAAACCCTCCAGTGTGACTGAATTAAAACAATTCTGCAAAGAAGAGTGGGCCAAAATTCCTCCACAGTGATGTGAAGGACGCAAACGCTTGATTGTAGTTGTTGCTGCAAAGGATGGCACAACCAGTTATTAGATTTAGGGGGCAATTACTTTTTCACGTAGTGCCAGGCAGGTTTGGACAGCTTTTTCCCCTTAATAAATGAAATCATTATTTCAAAACTGCATTTTGTATTTACTCTGGTTATCTTTGTGTAATATTAAAATTTGTTTGATGATCTGAATCTTTTAAGTGTGACAAATATGCAAAAAAAAAAAAAAATCAGGAAAGGGGCAAAAACCTTTTCACGGCATATATTTATTTAATACTTTTATTTAGAAATGATGCATTAAATTGATCAAAATGATAGTACAGACTTATACATTGTTACAAAAAAATCGGTTTCAGGGAATCCTGAAAAAATGTATCATGGTTTCCACAACCATTTGAAGTAGCACAACGGTTTTCCACTTTAATAATAACTAGAAATGTTTATTGAGCACAAAATCAGCATATTAGAATGATTTCTGAATGATCATGTGACACTGAAGTAATGGCTGATTAAAATTCATCTTTGCCACCACAGGAATAAATTACATTTTAAAATGTATATAAAAAAAGAGTTGTTTTAAAATGTAATATTTCACATTATTACTGTTTTTTTTCTGTATAATGCAGTCTTGAGCATAAGAGACATAAGAGACCGTATGAATGGGAACAAATCACTGCAGTCGTCTATTAGAAAGTCATCCCAGCGGAGTTGAAGCTGTTAGGGAGGGTCAAAGTAGTTTTGAAATTAAATGTTAAAAAGCCCTTAGTGCCCATATAGTGTAGGTCAAATGCCGTCATAATGTGAAAATGTGTGACTGTGAAAAAATATTTTTTGGGATTGAGTTACTGCTATGCTATGTTATTTGAATCCAAATCTGAGCTGTGATAATCTAAATTAATGTGTGTTTTTTTTTTTTCAACAGTTTGTGTGTGAGGAGGGCTCTAGTGACTATATCGCAAGGGTAGATGAACCTCAGTCCTGCCGCTACGTCTTAACAGTACACACCTCTCGCACATGCCAGCATCCCCTCCTGCGCCCACCTTCCACTGCCAAACCACAAGGCATTGTGTGCCAACCTGCTCTCAGTGCCCAGCAGTATATGGACTATGTCAAGGCTCAAGTCTGTAAGTACAAGAGGTTCTGTTTTTTCCATCCATAAGGGCTTTGTCATTTAGTGAAAAACATATTGGGCAATATATCAAATACGCCTAATATGTTTGCAATGATTTTTCTAGTAATACACAATTTAGCAATGTTGTGAATGTCACAATTTTACAAGAGCATTTCGTATGACTGGTCCTTGTTGTGGTGCCTAACTATGTTTTGAAAACATCTCCAATTTAAAAATCAGTGGAACAAGTGGTGTTAAAAATCAGTTGAAACATCCATCTGAAAGCACGTGATGATGATTTCCTGCTGATTACAGAACCGACATTACTAACAAAATGCGCATGACAATCGCATTCGATTAATCGTGCAGCCATTTGCAATTTAAAATAACGGTTTTCTATCTTAATATACTTTTAAAATAGAATTTATTCCTGTGATGAATAGCTGAATTTTCAGTATCATTATTCCAGTTTTCAGTGTCACACATGATCCTTCAGAAATCATTCTAACATGCTAATTCATAATCAATGATTGAAACAGTTGTGCAGCTTAATATTTTTTTGGAACCTGTGATACTTTTGTCAGGATTTTTTGATGAATAAAATTAAAAA
>NW_015649998.1:831323-832692 GCF_001515625.1 Sinocyclocheilus rhinocerous
TATTTTAAATAAATGCTGTTCTTTTTAACTTTTTATTCATCAAAAAATCCTGACAAAAGTGTCACAGGTTCCAAAAAAATATTAAGCAGCACAACTGCATCCATCATTGATTATGAATTAGCATGTTAGAATGATTTCTGAAGGATCATGTGTGACACTGAAGACTAGAGTAATGATACTGAAAATTTAGCTTTGCATCACAGGAATAAATTCTATTTTAAAGTATTTTAAGATCGAAAACCATTATTTTAAATTGCAATAATATTTCACAATATTACTGTTTTTCTGTATTTCTGATCAAATAAATGCTTATTTATTTGTCATTTTAACTGTTTGGAAACGGCGAGTAAATGTGGAAGTCCTTCAAAGATTTCTTATCCTGTTGCGCCCTCTATAGGACCAGTGACTAGTCGACGTCAAGCTTAAAGCGTCATGGCAGAGCATTGAAGTCGATTAGTCGGTGCAACCCCTAATATATATATATATATATAATGTAATTTGCTAATTATGAGAGCAGGTAAAGCCCAGAGCATTGTAACTCAGTTCATTATAAAAGTTGCTAGCTTTTTTATAGTGCTGTAGAGGAACTTTGTGCCAATTGGCTTAGACTTGCTTACATGATAAGCATTCAGATTTAAAAGACCTTCAGAAGATTAATCAGAGTTTAGAACAGTGTTGCCAAGTCCGCGGTTTTCCCGCAGAATTAGGCTACTTTAACACTGTTGCCGCGGGTTGTTTTTCATGTCCGCGGGTTGAAGCGACCCCAATAACGTGATATTTAGCCCCTAAAATGCTAATTTTACCAGGGGAACCCCACCAAAACGTGTATTTTACCCCACCGGAATGTGGTTTTTACTGGGGGATCCTCCCCGAAACGTGATTGGGCTAGTTTTGAGTAGCAATTGGGCAGGTTTTGTTGTGAAAACCTGGCAACCCTGGTTTAGAAGGAGTTTGATTTTTGACCACATGAATTGGGGCTGTCAATAGATTAATTTTAAAGGGGTCATATGATGCTTTTTTTAAAGATCATTATTTTGTGTATTTGGTGTAACAGAATATGTTGACATGCTTTAATGTTCAAAAAACACATTATTTTTCAAATACTGTACATTATTGTAGGTCCTCTATGCCCCGCCTCTCTCAAAAGCTTCGTTTTCTACAAAGTCCCTCCTTCCAACAAGCGCAGTCTGCTCTGATTGGCCAACTGACCCAGTGCATTGTGATTGGCCAATCAGAGCAGACTGCTCTGATTGGCCAGCTGACCCAATGCATTGTGATTGGCCGAACACCGCAAGCAAAACGTCGGAAATGTAACGCCCCTTACCATAATCGCGAGCTTCATCTTTCAAAATAAATGTAAAGACAGAGC
>NW_015649998.1:833269-853467 GCF_001515625.1 Sinocyclocheilus rhinocerous
TGAACATTTGGGTGGCATTATGCAAATATTTCCATATAGTGTGGTAGATATGTGGGGGCGTGTTAGAATGAGCCGTTTTAGGGGGGCGTGGCAGAGTCTTAACTTTGATAAAGAATATCTCTTTGGTTTTGAGACTTTAGTCTTTGCAACTTCAGGGATCTTATCTATGCACAATCAGCTTGTAACACTCCAAAGAGAAAGGAAAACTTGAAATCGCATCATATGACCCCTTTAATGAAATAAAAGGTACTCTAAATAAGAAACTAATACTGCCAGTAGGTGGCAGTAAATGTCATTGAGTCATTTGTTCATTCATTGATTCATTCATTAGATTCGTTCAAACGGCTGATTCATTCAGGTTTTAAGTAAATGGCTCTCTTTATGAATGAGCCATTGAATCATTAGTTCACCTGATTCGTTCATAATGCGGATTCATTCAGAAATAATGCTGGGAGAAGCGCAAGAATTCTGCTGTGGCTTTAAAAAGATAATATTTGCTTTAGCAAAACTGAGCAAAAACAGACAATATTGTGTCTAAAATATAACACAATATTAAGTTCTTATGATCTCTGTTATCTTATCACGTTATTTTTTCCATAACTAATTAATTAGATTACATTTGATTGATTAGATTAGGCAGCTCTATCATTAAGCCCAATTTATACTTCTGCATCGAACCTACGCTGTAGCCTACGCATAGACGCACACCCTACGCCGTAGCCTGACGTGCACCTCTGCACCTCACTGGTCTGCTAGAACCCCTCCATCCATATGTACTTGAGTTTTGTGTGTGTTTATGTGCACTTTAATATATTTTAATGTTACACCTTCTTTTATAAAATAAAACAAAGCAAAGAACAAGTGTCTTATCATTTATTATACTACATAGCATTATACATCAGTAGTTGTCCGCAACAACCAATGTTGATCTGCCGTTATACAAGTCCTTGTTGAGATTGAAAGAATACCATCTTCTCCTGTTCCGTTGTTGTCTCCGTTTTGTAGTGATTTAATGATTTGATATTTATTTGCCGCCGTCACGCCGCTTCTTCTTCGGCTTTTGCCGTGCTACTGCGGGTTACACCAGCAACATGCCTGTGGACACTGCAGACTAGCGGTTTGCATGTGTTCTGCACGTCGACGCAGACAACAACACAGAAGCATACATGAAAACTGACGCATAGCCTACTACTAATTGATGCATTCTTTTTAGCTCATTGACATTTTCTCTTTCTATCTCTCCTTCTTTCTCTGTACTCAGCTGACACTAAACGTAAAGTGGAGCAGATCTCGGAGGAGCTCAAGAACCTAGATGAAATTCTGTCCAAGGATGACAAGAACAAGGGATTGCAGGATGACAAAACAGATGAGAACCCTGCAGTCCATTCAGATGAGCCTCCACTTTCAGAGTCAGAAACAAAAGGTCAGCATGCAATGATTTGATTTGTTTATCCAACCACAATCTCTCTGACTCTCTAGCCTAAATCATGCAGTTACAAATGAATACATTGTGTGGCGCTGTGTAAATGTGACATTGAGGTGGTGAGAAGTGATGCCATGCGCTTTCAGGTCTTGTTTGTACGTTTGTAAGACTATTACAGTGTTTATTTTCAAATCCTCGTCTTTTAATAAAACAGTTAATGTGTATGCTTGTTTGTAAATATTTATATATATAATATTAACGTTAACATTACTGTTCATTTATATTACACATTTATATTTTCTGCAGGTTAGTCTTTTTTGGTCTTGGTTTTACTTTCTCTATTTTTTTTTTTAGATTTCTCTCTTTGTTTTGTTAGCAGCTTCGGTGCAGCATTCAAACAGTATGGCATTTGTGTGTGTATGTTTCTGTGTTAACAGAGGGTGAAGTAGCTGAGGTGGGCTCAGTGAGTGAAGAGCCTGAGGACAAGGACTTCTGGGATGGAGTTGCCAAACCAGCAAGCACAGAGTCAAGCACACCTGACTCAGAGGTAGGGCTGCACGATTCTTGCTAAAATGTGAATCACGATTTTTCTCCATGGGAATTGAGATCACGATTCTCTTACACGATTCTCATTTTTTCAACCAAAATTTATTGCACTCAAGTACAAAAACAAAACAAAACACAGGACTAGAGCTGCACGATTCTGTATAAATTGAGAATCACGATTTTTTTTTGTCTCAAATAGAGATCAAGTGTCACCCTGACCCTGTATCTATTTATATATTTCTTTATTAATATTTTTATATATTATTATCTTATATTAACCATTTGCACACACGAGCATTACCCGGCTTCGTTCCTCCCGACCGCAGACGCAGGTTTACAAGCCACTTTTTCCAGCGTTTTTCAGTCAAATTCTTGAATTTTCCAACCTTATGAGCAACACATTTTTGTACACGATAACAGCTCCTTGTGGTTTCTCGGTTTGTCCGATTTGAGCATCCATAAACAACGCAAAACACTGGCATTTTGAGCTTCTGCTAATGATTTCTATGGAGAAAAATCACTTCCTGCCCTCCAGCTGCATTTCGCGCGTCATCAGAATCACGTGATTGCAAACAACCTATTATACAGTTTTTAAGTCACTTTTCGCCACCTAGTGGCGAAACAATGCAATCGACACAAACGTTATGTGGCAGTTAGTTTCAAACGTGGATTTGCTCTATTTTGGTCCGCTACCATAGACATCAATGTTTATATCTGAATTATAAGCTTTCATCCCAGTATTTCTGTGATAATATGAATGACTGTATGACAGAAATAATACTGTGTAGTAGTTTGAAAAGACTGTTTGTGAAGCTGTTTCTTAACCAA
Source organism: Sinocyclocheilus rhinocerous (assembly GCF_001515625.1). Taxonomy (NCBI): domain Eukaryota; kingdom Metazoa; phylum Chordata; class Actinopteri; order Cypriniformes; family Cyprinidae; genus Sinocyclocheilus; species Sinocyclocheilus rhinocerous. Next base: position 836,067 of record NW_015649998.1, read on the forward strand.
ACATGGTAACTGCTCTCTCTCTGTCAGCGGCAGTGCGAACGCAGATTTGAATGATCCGGTAAGACTTTGTCAAAGGTTTAATAGACACGGGAGAATCGTTGTCATTTAGAAATGAGATCATTTGGTTGTCTGAATCGAGATCGCAATCTTTTAACGATTAATCGTGTAGCTCTACTCAGAGGTGCAGCATAATTTAAAGCATATCTTCAATCTATAATATAAACCATAATTCTTTTGCCTTTACGCTTGTTTAATGAACCTTTTGAGGGGGCACTGATCATAACCATGGATTACAACTATCTTACAGAACCCTGAGGAGCCTCAGGACAGCCAATTACATGAAAATGACAGTAAGACAATTAATCGAAGTTTAAATAGACCTTGTTTAAGTCTATTTACGATTATAGCATCAATCAAGTTGTCCTAAATTTAAACAGTGCACTTTCTTCATTTTTTGTTCATCTTTCTTTTTCTCTTTAGTATTTGGAGAGGAAAAATTTAATTTTAAAATCATCACAGACCCTGCAGACCTCATGAAATTTGTACAACATCTCAGAGAAAGCAACCAAAAAGTAAGTATTTTTGAATCTGTGCACAGGCTTTCACAGAAGCTGATTTGTCAGCCAACATCTTGCCGTCTGGAGAATATTGGCAAAAATTACAAAATCGCCTATGGTCATTGCATAATGTCTTGCAGTTTTTCAGAATATCCTGCCATAAAGTGTTTCGAAGATACTGTGTCAAGTAAAAAGCCACTCACCCATTGAAAACACATATCGATTGACCATTAATTTATATGCTCTATGTTCAGAACAGGAAAGCCGAACTGGAAAAAGAGAGCCAACAGTCATCTCAGAAGAGAGAGGAGCAGGAGGAGGAGGAGAAAAGAGAGGAGAGGGCAGCAGGAAGGGAGGTAGAGGAAGGGGATGAGGATGAAAGATTGCTGCAGGAGTTTGAGGATGAAATGGCAGATCTGTCCGTTCCCTCCTCCAAGATAGAAGAGATAAAAGAAGAGATGCAGAAAGAGTTCGAAAACATCATAGAGGAAGTACGAGTTATTACTGTTACAGCCTGCCCATGTAAAAATCAGCCAGAAAACTTGGCAGTGAATAAATTCTATTGTGTTTTATCTCCCAGGCTCAGCAGGAGTTAGAGAACGAAGGTCTTAAGGGCGAGTTTGATCGCACTCAGGCTACGCAAACTCTAGAGAACACGCTGGGGAAACTTTTGGACCGTCTTGAAGACAAGACCGGACATGAGAGTGAAACAGAAACAAATACAGACATGCATAAAAACACACACTCACAGCATAAGACAGAGGGAGGCCCTTCTCCTGGCAGCCCAAACCTGGTTCCCAAAACACCAGGTAAATATACAGAACGGATGCTGAGTGAACAGGTGCATGAATGAACAGATGGTAGAATGAATGGCTCATTAAATTGCTTGTAACTTCCGTCTTTGCACCCCAGGCATTCACAGAACCTGCTTCTGAGCATATTATACTATACATATATAGTATAATGTCTATAAATGTGTGTATGATGGATATATATGCATTATACAGTGGCCCTGAAAAGTAATAATCTGAAAACAAATGATGCTAGACCTTTTCACTTTACTCCATTTTAACCTTTAACTGCTCCCAAAGACAAATTATAGACTGCAAATATTTTTATCTTAATTTTTAATGATAACATTAATATACAAAAATTCAGGGTTTGTAAGATTTTTTAAAAAAATGTTTTTGAAGGAAGTATTTTATGCTCACCAAACCTAAATTTATTAGATAAAATACAGTAAAAAAAAAAGTAATGTTATGAAATGATATTATAATTAAAAAAAAATTGAAATTTGAAATTCTCAATTTGAAATTGAGATTTATACATCATCTGAATAAATAAGCTTTCCATTGATATACTGTATGTTTTGTTAGGATAGGGACAATATTTGGGCGAGATACAACTATTTGAAAATCTGGAATCTGAGGGTGCAAAAAAATCTAAATATTGAGAAAATCACCTTTAAAGTTGTCCAAATTAAGTCCTTAGCAATGCATATTACTGATCAAAAATTAAGTTTTGATATATTGACAGTAGGAAATTTACAAAATATCTTCATGGAACATGATCTTTACTTAATATCCTAATGATTTTTGGCGTAAAAGAAAAATTGATCATGTTGGCTATTGCTACAAATATACCCATGCTACTTATGACTGGTTTTGTGGTCCTGGGTCACAAATCATTCTAATATGCTGATTTGGCTCTCAAGAAACATTTCGAATTATTTTCAATGTTAAAAATTGTTTAAACATTTTTGTAATACATTTTTTCAGGTTTCTTTGATTAATGGAGAGTTCAAAAGAACAGCATATGTTTGAAATAGAAATCTTTTGTAAAATTAGAATTTTTTTACCGTCACTTTTGACAATTGAATGTATCCTTGCGTAAAAAAAAACTGACACCAACCTTTTGAACTCTTGCATTAATTTATTTTCAACAAACTATGGTCCAAATACTTTGTGGGGCCACTGTATGCTTTATCTGTATACTAAATCATTGTCACCACTTACACTAATACTACACAGTGTCATACTGTTGTGCCATTGATGTTAGAGAGAGACTATAATACGTAAAATAGGGAGGAGGAATTTTCCGCCGTCTCTGCCGGTAACCTCCCCTTCCCTCTGTCTCTCATCACCCAAGCCCAAGCGGGCAGCAATGGCGAGCAGGTAAAAGTCAGGGTGACTAAGTATAAGGTGGGCGGAGGTGTGGCTGCAGGAGCGGTTACCGGGGGCAACAATGATGATGATGATGATGATGATGATGATGAGGGGGGTGTGAAGGTGAAGGAACTGGGCGAGGGCGACCCCCAGTGGCAGCAGATTCAGGAAGTGGTCAAAGAGCAGCTAGAGAGAGCCGGCATCAAGGCCAAAGGTAGGCCAGAACACACTAACACACACCTAAGTATTCTTATTTCCCTGTGTGTGTGTCTTTGTGAGTGGAGCGAAGACTTTATATTTCATCCTGAAATCTTAAATTATTCTTCTGCCCGGGCTTTGCTCTGAGTAACTTGTTTCCTCAAATAAGCATAACTGTTCTTCACTTTGACTCTATTCCACTAAAACACATCTAGACATAAGTGTTTCACAATTCTTTTAGATGCCAGTGATTTTGTTTTTCCCTTGATGCTGGATTGCGTGACTGCAGAGAAAGGTGGAGGAGGTCTTTTTCAGCCTTAAGAATGGCTTTGAAAGAAAACAACATTATAGGATTTGTGTGCACTCACATTTGTCAGTAGAGGGTGGTGGCTGTTGCTCCAGTTTTGCTGGTTTTGGAGTAGAGATGATGTTTAGGCTGATAGAATGTGAAAATTTAGGAGTATGACAGCATTTCGTTTGTCCTTCCTACATTCCACAGCCTTTATTACCATCTCTGCCTGCATCATTTCTGTCACTACTTATTTCTTCTACCAACTGTGTGTGTATGGGAATGAAAAATAATCATTTTGTTATTCTGTCTATTGTTAGACTAACAATATAGTTATGTTAATGTACTTGGGTGTTGACTAAGGATTTCTGGGACTGTTTTTCAGGAAAGATTGAGGTGAAGATTTTAACCCGTAAAACAGCTGAGGAAGCGGGAGATCAGTGGCTCACTGAAGAGGATACAAAATCATTTAGAGAGCTTCTCATCAACCTTCTGGTATGAACCTATACACACAACTATACCTGCAACATGTAAAAAGCAACACCTACCTGCAAGTTCACTAAAGCAGTCATATACGTAGAATCAAATTTTCTTCATCTTTTAAGATAAGAGTTCATTGCACTATAAAAAAAAACGTGACATGCTCACATTTACCCATCAGTGAGACCTCTTCGGTATTCCAAAACTTGCCTCAAGACCACCTGGTCACAGTGAGGTACTAAAGAGAACGCTTCATAGATACCATTTATCATGTGGTCACATTTGTGACATTTCAGTAAAATTTGGAGGGTAAGAAGGTCCATTGTAAATGGTGTGGCAATGCATGAAGCACAGCTCACACAGAAGTAACTTTCAAAACAAGCAGCTTTCTAATGGTCAATGCAGTAAATTCAGGGAATTGTTTTTTGCAGATTTCTATTTAAATGACTGAATATCGCCTGTGAAATTTCACACCTGACCACACCTTAACAGTTAATAATAACAGTAAAATGTGGGAAAGTTGGTCAAACCTTGTGCTGTTTTTAGCTGTTAGCACCTGAAATTTTTGCATATTTTCTTAAGAATCCAATATTACAAACTGCAGATTTCAGCATGGATTGTTTTGTGAACAGTTTGCTTTGTACAGAATTTTATACTGGATCCAACAGAAAACCCATTGTTCACATTTAAATATTAGAAGGTGGCATTTAAAGGCAAATATTAAAGGGAAAGTGGCAAAAAACAGGGCAAAGAAAAGGAGGAAATGACCTTATGACTACTATTTAAGAAGCAAAAAATTTTATTATTGTGAGTTTAAATAGTTAAAGAATGTGTGATGTGACCCTTATAATATAAACACCCTATATACTGGTCATTTCAGTGTCTGTTAAGGAAAAATGTCCTCGTTCTTACACTGATTCAACAGGTAAATAAATTGGTGTTTACTCTTTTGTGTGCAGACAGGAGGTACGGAAGAAGTGTATAAAGAGCAGAAGAGACAGCAAGAGTTGGAGAATAACTACAAATTTGTCTGGGGAGAAAAACAGGAAGAGAGCCAGTCCACAGGAAACAGTGATTCTGATGAAGCAGACTTTTGAGCCTTTTCCTCTTCTCTCAAGCACTGTTAACCTCAAGAAGGGCAGCCAGCGTTCTCTGAACTATAACCTGCCTGGTCGTCTCATGCATCGCAACCAAACTGCTCTCTCAGACCGTTTAAGTCATGTGAGCCCTGTGAGGGGTTCAGTCCACTGTCGTGAATTCTGATTATCCTGTATGAGCATCTGTGAATGGTTTATATCTTGCTTGATTTCAATCTTGGATTTTTTAAACAAATATACAAATACACACATTTCAGTTGTGTTGCTCTTTGTCTGTGTGTGACAGGCTGTGACAGATCTTTCTTCTCTCTTACATGCAGACAAAATATCAGTTAGTATGCATGTCAAAGTTTGTTTTGCAAAGACAGTCTGAACTAACATTTACTCATCCTTGATCAAACATTGATTTTGTTTGTCTTGGAATGTCAGAAAATCTGGATTCAATGGATGCCTTTGATAGCCACAGTATGGCGGTAGAGCTTGACGATGCAAGTTGAATGAAAGATTAGCCAATGTAATGCAAATAGAAGCAGTGTCCTGCCACTATTTTCTTCTGGCACATAATTCATATGTTTTGTTTTGCAAATATTGTTTGGCCACAGGTTCACAACTGTGGGAAACGTCTAAAGCTACTTTCTCCAACAAATCCTGAGCCTGACCCTGGCCTAAGCAAATAATTTAGTGTACTGCTTCAGTTTTGTCTCAATTTATCTTTTTGGACAAGTTTGTTTGTGCAGACAGCCCAGTTATAAGATGCAAAGTTAGTTTAAAACCTGGATGTAAACTGTTGCCAAACATTTGGAATCTACTGCATTTAGCCAGTGCTTTCATGTCGCCAGCAGACAAGGGCTCTTTTTGATGTAAATGTTTTGAATGATCATCATACTTTAGTCAGTTGCAAATAATGTTGCTACAGCATTTGATTTGTTATAATTTGTGATAATTTAAGGCATACTTTCAGTTTCTGTTTTATAATGTAAGCACACTTGCCCTTTTGTGAGGGATTGAGTGGTTAAAGCTGCAGTAAGCAATTTATCAAAAAAATAAAAAACAGATACCAATAAAATACGTCTTGAGATGTCATCGCACTATCTCTGTGAGAGCCCCTGTATTTGGAAAACAGTAAAATAAAGGAAGAAAAAGAATGACAGCGGGCCATGCGTGTTAGCCAATCAGAACCTGTTGGCATACGTTTTGCGCCCGGGCGGGACTACTTGTTCAGTTCAATTCAAGTTTATTTGTATAGCGCTTTTCACGATACAAATCGTTGCAACGCAGCTTTATAGGAAATGAAGTTTCTACAATATATTTAGTAGTAGCTTATCAGTGGTGACTATGTCAAGTTGATGTACATATGGCAGAAATGTACGGTAAAAATCAGTTAATGACGTAATCAAACAGACGATGAACACTATTAACAGCAATTATTATATGATGCAATCAAACTTATAGCAAAATGTGGTAGTTCTGTATGGTACTACCAAAAGTCCAGAGTTTTGCGACCTTAGGGAGCATGATGGATTGTAGCGTGGTAGAAGACTAGTTAGATATGCAGGAGCTAAACCATTAAGGGCCTTATAGGTAAGTAATAATATTTTGTAACTGATACAGAACTTAATGGGTAGCCAGTGCAGAGACTATAAAATTGAGGTAATATGATCATATTTTCTTGACCTGGTAAAGACTCTAGTCGCTGCATTTTGGACTACCTGTAGCTTGTTTATTGAAGATGCAGGACAACCACCTAGCAGTGCATTACAATAGTCCAGTCTAGAGGTCATGAATGCACGAACTAGCTTTTCTGCATCAGAAACAGGTAACATATTTCGTAACTTGGCAATGTTTCTAAGATGGAAGAATGCTGTTTTTGTAACATGGGAAATATGATTTTCAAAATACAAGTTGCTATCTGATATAACACCCAGATTTTTGACTGTAGAGGAAGTAACTGTACATCCGTCTAGTTGCAAATTGTAATCCACGAGATTCTGTGTACTGTTTTTTGGTCTAATAAGTAATATCTCTGTCTTATCCGAATTTAATAGGAGAAAATTATTGGTCATCCAATCTTTTACATTTTTAACGCACTCTGTTAGCTTAGATAATTTAGTAGTTTCATCTGGTCTTGTTGAGATATATAGTTGAGTATCATCAGCTTAACAGTGGAAACTAATCCCGTATTTTCTAATAATATTACCAAGGGGCAACATGTATATTGAAAATAGCAGAGGACCTAGGACAGATCCTTGTGGCACTCCATACTTTACTGGTGATAACTGAGATGACTCGTTTAAATAAACAAAGTGGTAGCGATCGGACCGGTAGGATCTAAACCATATTAAAGCCTGCCCTTGAATGTCCGTATAGTTTTGTAATCGATCTATGAGTATGTCATGATCTTTAGTGTTGAACACAGCACTAAGATCAAGTAAAACCAGAAATGAGATGCAGCCTTGGTCTGACGCAAGAAGCAAGTCATTTGTAATTTTAACAAGTGCAGTTTCTGTGCTATGGTGGGGCCTAAAACCTCACTGTAAAAAAAATCCGTAAAATTTACGGTAGAAAACCGGCAGCTGTGGTTGCCGGAATTTTACCGTAAAAAATACGGTAGCAACGTTTTAGGTTTTACGGTTTTAACTTAAATTTACAGTTAAATACCGTAATTTCATTAACTGATAAAATTTTATTATATACCAACCTATTGAAGTACTAAAATCTGTTTTGTACCTTTGTAATACACTGATAACCACCAAATGCAGGTGGTGATGAGAAAGTCACATGATGAACCAAAGCCCATCACAAGCAGCTTTTAAATAATAACATATATAGAAGGTGCACAGTGTCATTCACACAAACACCAAACTCATTTTTTACAGTGCTGACTTAAATTCTTCATAGAGATCATTTTTTGCAAGAAGGAGCACAATTGAGCAGACACAACTTTTTCTAAAATTTTAGACATAAACGGAAGATTTGAAATGGGTCTGTAATTTGCCAGTTCACTAGTTGTGGTTTCAAGCCCCTGCTCCTTTAATTGCCGACACGTGCCCTTTCGGTCTGGTGTTCTGGCGATTTGTGCTACCCCGCTCAGATTGTGCTACCTCCCATTAAAAAGATAGGTAGCACAAATCAATAGCGAAAAATGCTACCTATCAGATTGTGCTACCTCCCATTAAAAAGATAGGTAGCACAAATCAATAGCGAAAAATGCTACCTATCAGATTGTGCTACCTCCCATTAAAAAGATAGGTAGCACAAATCAATAGCGAAAAATGCTACCTATCAGATTGTGCTACCTCCCATTAAAAAGATAGGTAGCACAAATCAATAGCGAAAAATGCTACCTATCAGATTGTGCTACCTCCCATTAAAAAGATAGGTAGCACAAATCAATAGCGAAAAATGCTACCTATCAGATTGTGCTACCTCCCATTAAAAAGATAGGTAGCACAAATCAATAGCGAAAAATGCTACCTATCAGATTGTGCTACCAGCATTTTATTCATGTGGTTTGAGGCTTTTTTTAATGTCCATACCTGTTACCCCTACACTAAACCTACACGTCCACACCTACCCTTACCCTAAACTTACCCTTAAAACAATGCAAATATATGTTTGGTAACACAATCTGATAGGTAGCATGTTTCGTCGGTACACCGGTCTGTGTGCCCCCCGACCGCTATTTCTACCCTGAGGGGGACCCCACCCCCATATAGGGTATATGTCGAACATCACCTGACCAAACCCGGAAAACAGGTCTCATCGCTTCCGCTTGTCGGAGAACGTGTTAACAGCCGTATTAAATAATAGCAATATCTACGGACTTTTAAGATAATCAGTTAAACTAGCTAGCTGTTTTTATTGTTGACGTTTTATTCAATTTCTATTGAATAAACTCTAAATGTGAAAAGAATAAAAATTAAAAAAAACGTTAGATATCAGTCCGCATACAGTGGGTACGGAAAGTATTCAGACCCCCTTAAATTTTTCACTCTTTGTTATATTGCAGCCATTTGCTAAAATCATTTAAGTTAATTTTTTTTCCTCATTAATGTACACACAGCACCCCATATTGACAGAAAAACACAGAATTGTTGACATTTTTGCAAATTTATTAAAAAAGAAAAACTGAAAAATGCTCAGTATTTAGTAGAAGCACCCATTTGATCTAATACAGCCATGAGTCTTATTGGGACAAAAGGGTGCTTCTACTAAATACTGAGCAAAGAGTCTGAATACTTTTTCAGTTTTGAATAAGGTTTCAGTCAAGCAGAGTACATCAAAACTAGACTAAACAAAACTACTTGTTTGTCCAAACAATGGAACGCTGGGTAATTGTTGGTCAAATTTTCAGCGGCTCAGAAAAATCGCTTACAACAGCTTTGGGTTTTCAAAGGTCACCACGAGATGCACAACTGTACATTTTGGTACTACTAAAGAAATGTTTCTCAGAAACCTGTTAAAAATGCATGCGTGGGAGCGATGACTGAACAATAAAATTTACGATATCCTGTGGTCTACAATAAAAATAATAATTCATAGGTTTAAACAATGTTAAATAACCTTGAAGTCTCACACATTCAAATTACAAGCTCACATCGTGTCTTCTGAGCATTGTGACAAAACGCCTTTTCATTCTGGTCACAACTGTATTGTTAATATATAATATAACAACAGCTAGTATATTCATATAAATAAAAGTTAATATACAATCATTACAAAATATACCCCCGTTTCTGACAGCTTTCAAATGAAAAGCTTGCTGCAGTGAGATCCAGGGAGTTGAGTAAATGCCTATATCAGAGATACATTTTAAAAGAAGCATTATTTAGGTCAATAATTTATAACAAGTGAAAAGTGTTCCAAAGTATTGTATCTAATAGATGAAGTAGGGAAAGTCAGAAGAAAAGCTAAAAAAATAACGATATCTGCGGATTACAAGAAAAGAAAAAAAGCAGAAGAAGGGAGAAGTAGTAGTAAAGAAGTAAAGGAAAGTGTGAAAAAAATTAAGAATCAGAGTAGGTACAAGGAATATGCAGGAAACTTACATCCTCCCAAATTGGTGTTTGTCTAATAAGAAAAGGTCAAATAGACGTATTCATTATGTCACATGTTGTTGTATCGACTACAGATCAGGGCTGCGTTCAGCCCCGACAAAAACGGCGCAAAACGTTTTTTAAACGGAAACAGTGGTGCGTTGAACACACTGTTCTGATGACGCAAGAGTTGCAACTATGGCAGCTGAGAAGGCCATTCTTTGTGTTCTTTGTAGGGTTTTTCAACTCAAAAAGGGAAATATTTATGACGAATTATAACTGGTTATGATTCATAATAAATATTTAGATTAGATCTTTGAATTAACTGTAGCAGAATCAATATTACCATTACTTGATCTGTCCGTCCACCGAGCAGACAAAATAATCATTTATCAATTCAAAGAAAGATTATTTTCCTGGCCAAGGAAGAATAATCTGTCCTTCTTTGTGCAGTGCTAGCAGTAATTTAGCAAAATGTAGCAAGGGTTCACACATTCATTGACTTCGAATTGTGAGCAGCAAACAGAGACAATCAGTTGTGAATATAAGGGATTTAATAAATGAAACTATATATAACATATAACTAACTAAGCAAAACACATACAGAATGAAGCAAAGTAAGAAAAAGAGAGAGGAAAGAAAAGATTGGCAGTATTTCACATCACTTAACCACAACCTTTGAGAATCATCAAAGAATCAAAAATCACCTTAAAAGGGGCTGAAACTTAAACACGCATCTAAATAATTGTAAACGGTTACCACCAAACAAGAGAAAACGCATCTCAAACCCCGTTGCACACCGTTGCCAGGAAACATGTCGTTCAAACCGGAAACCGTAGCAAAACAGTGCACACCGGTTTGAGCTTGAACTTGCCCCAGGTTAGGCTAGGTCATGGTGACCAGTCAAATGTTGTGGTTAAAAATAGATGTGTGGTTAGATATAGTTTCCACATCTTTAGAACAAATTTAGCAAAATAAGCACTTTGTTTTAAATATCATATTTTACATATTACAAAAAAACAGATTCTAGAAGAGAACATCTAGTACCATTAATGACTAATTCTGAGAAACATTACTCAGGCAGTAGTTGAAAGATGTCCAATATCTAACAGAACACCAGCAGATGATGTAACTTTCAAACATATAAAATGTGCATAACATACATAATTTTGGAGAATACTACAAATATCACATAAGAACATAAATCAAACAAAGTAAAAGATAAACATAAATGAATCACAGTATTTGAATATGAATATAGGATTAGGATTATTATAAGAAGCATAAATCAATAAGTAATAAATCACATAACATTGATTATTTGGATACATAATTTATACATCAGTTAATAATGCTTGATTTGGAAAAAAAAAAAAAAAAAGGTTATTAAAATTACTTATAAATTTTGTTAATTTTCGCATAGGGTTGTGCTCATAAGCATTTGAGGAAGCAGACACGACACGACTTGAACGCTCTCAAACCTTCACCCGATTACAACCGGCTAGGCTAGGCGTAATTAATGTCGATCACAAGAATCTTTCAAACTTTTCTCGACGTGATTCTTTTGGCTCCCTGCCTTCACTTGCCGGAATGTGTTCCACGGTTGGATACATGTGGTCCAATAATAACCCGCCGTTCAAATGACATCATCGTTTAGCCTAAGATTGACAGTCGATTCATCCAATCAAATGCGCTTCCGTATGTCTTGTATTAGTTGTGACGCGAACAGTTGAGTTCACAGTTCACATTTCACAGTTCCTCAATCGTTTCGAGAATGGTGTAGTCGAAAAGATTTCCTTTTTTTTGTTGTTGAAATAAAAGCGACACAACTTAGTGGGATGGGTGTGTGTCACTGTCCACGAAACAAAGTTTGACAGGGAGTAGCTCTGAAAAGGGTCGGCTAATTATAATACCGAACTGAACCGCCCCCATACCTCTCGGCTTTTACTTGGTGGTGAACAACATTCAGTTAACATAGGAAGAGATAGGAAGCACGTTGCTAGTTAGCTTGAAGTAAAACCTAATATTATCCCCCAAGGCAAATTTGTATGGGTCAGAAAATAGCAAGGACATGATTTTGAAGCCGATGTACATGATTAAGCTGTCAGATTTCTTGGATTTAAGTTGAAAACCACAGCTATGCTGTTATGCTAGCTCTGAGTTGGACTGAAATGGCCTCAGTGCCGAATCCTGCAGTTTTTCTCACTTCTTTTATGGAGGAAATAAGCTGTCTGGTAAGATTATATATGTCACCTTGTTACCTAAGAAAGGCTCAAAGATTTGCTCTGGTACTTCTGCTGTAATCTTGACAAAGCTGCCTGTTTTAAAACTTTTTTTAAAATCAGAAATAGAAAAAAAGTGTTCATCGATTACAATTAATTTTGTCATTCAAAATGTGTATGTTCTTCAATAATAACAAAAGCAACAGTTGATGATGTCACTTTCGTATTTTCTGTATGTCGTCTAAACATTTTAGGGTTTAGTTATTTAATACAATTAGGCCCCCTTAGTTCACTACTATTGTGCTAGTAAACAGTTGACATTTTTTAAATGACGATCTTGTATATTTTACGTCTCAAACTTGTCAGGAGAACTAAAGACAAATTGATTATTGGATGAACGCCAATTACACAACGCCTGATAGTGTTGTCTAAATTTAAACTAATTTCCCAATGTAAAAAATGTAATCCAGCATAATTTTCCAGTGTAGACGTTTAGCTGTCATTAGTTGTATCCAGGTATGACGACGCATGCTGTTTTCTATCGCAGTGTTGTCATAATCAGTCATAGATCATGGAGCTGCTGTCACGCAGACTCTACGCGCATAACATCGGGTTTATTTTCGAATTTTCTTTTATTTATTTATTTGTATTAATGAGATCTGAATCGTGAACGTAGCCCATTGACAGGTTTGACGAACACTGCGCCGTCCTCTGCTGGTTGTAGTTAGTGGTTTTGTGTTTCTGTCTGTCTTCTAAATAGTCACTCTGAGGTGAGAGTCTCTGCATACAGAGCTCGTGATGAAAGCTCTCGGCGCGCGCTCCGCGTTCTACGTGGGCTTTGTGGTGGGCACGTGCACCCTGTACGTGCTCCTGCGTCAGGTTGGGTTCACGCGGAACGTGGGGTCTGTTGAGCCCGAGGCCCACAAGAAAAGCCCGCTGGAGATGGTTGAAGAAGAAAACAAGAACTGGAAGAAGGAGAGGTTGGCTCTCTTCAACCTCAATCACCCTCACCATACAGGTAAATACAATGTAGAAATGAATGCTTATAATAAGCAAACACAATATATTCATAGTATGAGCACTACAAGTGAAACTATGTATCTATAAAGTGCCACAGTGTATATTAAATCGATCCATGGCCCAGAAATGAACCAAACCTTTATGACTGTCATATTTGGAACCTGAAAGAAGATAATAGGCAGAATGACAAAACATGAAATGCAAGTGAATAGTAGGAAATCAAGTCATACAGGTTTGGTACAACATGAGGTGAGTAAATGATGGCAGAATTTGAATCTTTGTTTTTTGTCCTTAAGCATATAAGGTGATTGTGTGTATCGGGCCTGAATAACTCAAATAGCATTTAAATAAAATACATTCCTTGTGCTCTGTTGTTTCACCTGTACAACTTGTTTTGCATGGTTTTGTTGGAAACAATAATATGGAAATGATCCCCTAAATTACAGTCATATTAAATTTTTTTTTTTAGAAATATGTTGTTTGTCAGGTCTTATGATCAACAAAGAACAAGTATTTTGTGAATCTGTCAGTTAATGTAAAAATAAATAAAGACATTCCCAAAAGAGGTGTGTTAGACTGGTAAAGCCAGATGATGTATATACAGTGCTTCAGCTTTTACACCCTTTTATTGATATGATTTGTGGATATAATTTCATACCCTGATACTACAATTGAACAAACAGTTAACCTGTTCCAAGCCTTCTATGTGTGAGGAACTCTTTATGGGCATGTTTGCATCTGACTGTGTATACTCCCTGGAGAGATGTACTTTGCTTTTAATTTTGGGCTCACATCTTATGTGTTGTCCTTGTTAAAGTTTACAGAAAGGTTTTATCACCAGTTGGTTATCAGTAAACTATCCCAAAAGTAATAAACTGTGGACTATCAGATGCTGGCTCTAAATTTTATGAATAAATATTTGACACAAATTTAAACAGATAATGGTATTCCATACTTGATAGAAAACGATTTCTTAAGTGTTTATAAACATTTTTAAAAGCTTTTTGGCTTTGCCTAGTTCATTTTAAAAGGGTCATATGATGCGATTTCAATTTTTCCTTTCTCTTTGGAGTGTTACAAGCTCTTGGTGCATAAAGAAGATCTGTAAAATTGCAAAGATTAAAGTCTCAAATCCAAAGAGATATTCTTTATAAAAGTTAAGGACTGTTTCCTGATCTTGGTAGAGTAGACTACAATGCCGGCTGTTCTGACTCATAGACTGTAAGTACGTTTTTTTTAATATTTAAAGCGTTTTTATATTTTATATATTTAAAGCAAGTTTTTTGGGCAGTGTAGAGTAGGGCTTGCTGTTTGTCATTTCTCCGATCACAAATGCAGACATGGTTTTATGTTTACGCGGCGCGATGCAACGCAACGCGTAAAAAGACAGTATAAGTCATTATAATCCATAATTATGTCCCCACTGGATGCAGCAAATGCCTCGTTTATAATGGGTTTTCATGTTTTTGAATCATCGCTCCGGCCAGGACACGGCATCATCACAGTATGGTGAGTCAAGTCACTTTTATTTATATAGCGCTTTTAACAATACAGATTGTGTCAAAGCAACTGAACAGCATTAATTAGGAAAATAGTGTGTCAATAATGCAAAATGACAATAGTAAACACAAATTTTTCAGTTAAAGGCAGTTCATTCGCCAAAATAAAAAAATGTCATCATTTACTCACACCCTTATGTCGTTCTTCATCTTTGAAACACAAATTAAGATATTTTTAATGTCTGTCCATTGAAAGTCTCCGCAACTAAAACTTTATTCAATAAAAACATTTTAAATGACGTAATCCATATGAGTCGAGTGGTTTAATCCAAGTCTCCTAAAGAGACACATTTACTATGTGATGAAAAGATTTAACTTAGGCTTTTATTCACATTTAAGCCTAAATAGTTTATTCACATTTTATTCAGCACCTACGGTTGAGCTGCCAATGACAATATTTGATGTGATCTATGTATGTACATTGACCAATGTTTATATGTGAATATGAATAAAATATTTACACTTCAATTTTAGAAGACTTAAAAAGCACAATTCATTTGAATTACTTTTACAGTGTAATCTTGTACTTTTGATGTTTTCAATGGATGGAAAAAATGAGAGAACAATCTTCATTTATGTTCCAGAAGATGAACTAAAGTCTTATTGCCTCGGAATGACATTAGGTTGACAACGATGACAGAATTTTCATTTTTCAGTAAACTATCACTTTAAAAGGTCCTGCATTGTGCTGTCAAATGATTAATTGCGATAAATCGCATCCAAAATAAAAGTTTTTGTTTACATAATATATGTATGTGTACCGTGTATATTTATTATGTATATATAAATACACACACATACATGTATATATTTCAGAAAAATACGGTATTTTTATATATTAAATATATTTATTTATAATATAAATTATATGAATATAAATATAGACATGTAAATATTTTCAAAATATATACTGTGTGTGTATTTATATATACATCATAAATATACACAGAACACACATTATGCAAACAAAAAGTTTTATCGCGATTAATCGTTTGACAGCACTAATTTTGACAAATGAATTTTCATTCTCTCTAGCATTTTTCACATTCAAAATATTCTTATCTACTTTGTAGCATGTGATTTTGGTTTGTTTTGAGTATTTTTCTGAGTAATCATTGTCTGTCTCTTGTAGGTGAGGATGGCACTCTGGCTGACGCTCTCTATAAGCGTGTACGCATTTTGTGTTGGGTCATGACCGGCCCTAATAACCTTGAGAAGAAAGCTCGGCACGTGAAAGCCACGTGGAGTCGCCACTGCAACATTGTGGTCTTCATAAGCTCTGTGGACGACCCTGATTTTCCTACGGTTGGCTTAAACACCAAGGAAGGTCGGGATCAGCTGTACTGGAAAACCATTCGTGCTTTCCACTACGTCATGGACAAGCACGGGGACGAGGCAGACTGGTTCCTCAAAGCGGATGACGACACTTACGTGGTCGTCGACAACCTGCGCTGGATTCTGGCCAGCCACTCTCCAGAGGACCCGGTGTATTTCGGCCGGCGGTTTAAGCCGTACGTAAAACAGGGCTACATGAGTGGCGGTGCTGGTTACGTGCTTAGCAAAGAGGCTCTGAGGAGGTTTGTTGTGGGCTTTCGCACAAAAGTGTGCACTCACACTAGCTCAGTGGAGGACCTAGCTCTGGGTCAGTGTATGGAGAAGATAGGCGTTGTGGCAGGAGACTCCAGAGACACCTTAGAAAGAGAGACATTCCATCCTTTCGTACCAGAGTCCCATCTCACTGGTACATTTCCTAAGACCTTCTGGTATTGGAACTACTGTTATTACCCCATTGTGCAGGTGAGTCCGAATTCAGTGAAGATTGCCTGATATCTATTCTGAAACCTAGTAAGCTGCCTACCTAGACGGCATCATATAGGCTCCAGTAGTCTCCTTCATCAATATATATATATATATATAATTTTTTTTTGTTTTTTTTTTGTTTTGTTTTTTTGTTTGGAGCATCATGTATTGAGAACAGTTTATCAGTTTATAGTTTTTTTTTTGTTTTTTTTATCAGATAGCCATAGCTTGATCTTCCAGTGAAAGGATAGACTTCTCTCTGGTGACATATGACAGACTTCATTTTGTCAGCTTAAACACACCCCCTTTTGCAATCGACTGCAAGTTTGCATTCAGATCTGCCTCCGTCCAATCAACAACTGAGTGCCCACCCTACAGTTTTTTTCTTTTTTGATAATCTGTCAAACTTGGATGTATGTCACAATACAGAAGAAAATATATTTTGTGGCATTATGACTTTTTCAAATCAGTCACTTTTCAGTTAAGATGCTACCTGTGTAGACAGTGAAGAGAGTCGTATTAAAGGTGAAAAATCAGACTTCAGTCTTTCTACGTTTGCATTTAGTGCACCCTGAGGGTGTGAATCTCACCCTTTGCATACATGCTATTTAAATAAATGACGCACAAGAACATTTACTATGTGCTTTTCAAGTCAAAAGCCACTAATCCCTGTGTCACTGCAGTCCCGAGTGAGTACAAGTTTGTTTTGGCACAGATCAAAGTCTACTGAGTGAATTTTGCTGGCACTTATTACTTTAAGCGCTGTTGCCTGACGAAATTAAAAATAAGAAAAGACTAGCTTATAGTTAAGAGTTTTAAAAAGTAGAGACAATTCTGTCATTATTTGCAGTATTAAAGGGGTCCTATTATGCTCTTTTACAAAGTCTTGATTTTGTTTTGGGGGTGTACTAGAACATGCTCTCGTGCTTGGTGGTTCGAAAAATGCATTATTTTTCACATAATTTACATTATTAAAAT
>NW_015649998.1:853723-854531 GCF_001515625.1 Sinocyclocheilus rhinocerous
AACGAAATATCTCCCTTTGGAGTGGACTTTGAGATTTGTAACTTTCTAGATCTTTTTTATGCCCAAACATACACACTACACACTGACTAAAATTTAAAAAATTTAAAAAGCATAATAGGACCCCTTTAATACTTGTTTTGATACTTTTGTTTTATTTATTTATTTATTTTATTTATTTCACAAAGGGGGGAAAAATGTCATAGTTTACTCATACTGACCGTCACCAAACTCATTAGATGTTTCTGATAGTCGTGTTTTAATTGAACACAAAAGTGTTTGCATAATATGGGCTCTTTTCCATTCTTTTACACTGAATGGGGACCAACATTTCTTGCTTCAAAAGAATGCAAAAGCACCATAAAAGTTATTGATTTGAATGGTGATTTATATGCCAAGTTGAAGTCAGGAACTTAAATTATATTCTTAAAAAAAAAAAACTTGTCCCTTTTAGACTTGCACTCTATTCATTTACTGCTTGTTTTCTTAAAAAAAACACTAACACTAGCTTTTCTAATCTTCTATATTCTATCTATAAATATTCGATCTATTTGTTTTTCTTTTTATTTATTATACAATTAACAAAAGCAAAAAAGGCCTCTAACACTAGCTTGCTCTATTCTTTTTCTATTCGATCTGTTTTTATTATATAATTTCTGTTATTACATAGCCTAATTAAAAAAAAAAAAAAAAACTTGCTACGTGTACTGCGTTAAGCTAACTGAAACTTGTTATAGCACTTGCGTATCATTGCTCTTTTGTTGATTTTGATTGCTTCCATTGTCCTCATTTGTAAGTCGCTTTGGATAAA
>NW_015649998.1:856708-875749 GCF_001515625.1 Sinocyclocheilus rhinocerous
GAAAACAAACGCTGTAGTCCAAACGAGCCATTCATTGTAGTTCTTGAAAAGGGATTTTTTTTAAAAACGAAATATCTCCCTTTGGAGTGGACTTTGAGATTTGTAACTTTCTAGATCTTTTTTATGCCCAAACATACACACTACACACTGACTAAAATTTAAAAAAGTGAAAAAGCATAATAGGACCCCTTTAATACTTGTTTTGATACTTTTGTTTTATTTATTTATTTATTTTGCTTGGAACACAAAGGGGGGAAAAATGTCATAGTTTACTCATACTGACCGTCACCAAACTCATTAGATGTTTCTGATAGTCGTGTTTTAATTGAACACAAAAGTGTTTGCATAATATGGGCTCTTTTCCATTCTTTTACACTGAATGGGGACCAACATTTCTTGCTTCAAAAGAATGCAAAAGCACCATAAAAGTTATTGATTTGAATGGTGATTTATATGCCAAGTTGAAGTCAGGAACTTAAATTATATTCTTAAAAAAAAAAAACTTGTCCCTTTTAGACTTGCACTCTATTCATTTACTGCTTGTTTTCTTAAAAAAAACACTAACACTAGCTTTTCTAATCTTCTATATTCTATCTATAAATATTCGATCTATTTGTTTTTCTTTTTATTTATTATACAATTAACAAAAGCAAAAAATATGCAAGTCATTTTTCACTAAAAATCTTCCAGTAACTGCTGCAACTGTATCCTTGAGCCAGAACCAAATCAGTGTGATTTGATGTATTATAATCAGTCTATATAATATTTTTTATTATAACTTTATGGTGCTTTTTATTAATATTAAAAGATGCAGTCCACTTTCATTAGAACTGCCTAAAAAACGAGCTATCAGTATTTTATTAAAATGAAAAGCAAGACGTGGGTTTGGAACAACATGGCGAGTACACAGTTACAGGTTATATATAATAATATAATATATTCTTTCTCTCTGTTTTTCTCAGGGCCCACAGTGTTGCTCAGACCTGGCTGTTTCTTTCCACTATGTGGATGCATCACACATGTACCTGCTGGAATACTACACTTACCACTTGCGTGCCTTTGGCTACAAATACCGCTATCAGCCCCCTGAGCCCAGTGTCAT
The DNA here is from genome assembly GCF_001515625.1 of Sinocyclocheilus rhinocerous. Classification (NCBI taxonomy): domain Eukaryota; kingdom Metazoa; phylum Chordata; class Actinopteri; order Cypriniformes; family Cyprinidae; genus Sinocyclocheilus; species Sinocyclocheilus rhinocerous. The sequence continues at coordinate 857,811 of NW_015649998.1, forward strand.
ACAAGACTTAAATGCTCCAGCCCCAGACAAAGTGGAAATCGGAGACATAGAGGAAAAGCTGGGGGCAGAAGAACAGGAAGGAGAAAAGAAATCCCTCGAGCATAATGAAAAGTTATAGCAGATTTTTGCGTAGGAATTTTTACAAGTAACATTTAAAATCTTCTTCCAAAAGAACTGTTTTTGGGATGGCTTTGTTTCTTGGATAATGTCTTAAAATATATTCTATATTGTGCCACAGAAATGTGTGCATGACATGTTTGCGTGATTTAATGAAGTGGTACAGTTGGGAGTGTGCTCCTCTTAATAATGCAATTGTATGCGAATGTTTAAATATGACAGTGCGGAATTGTATGAAATGAAGGTTTAGACTTGTGTGTAGGACCCTGCCTTAATAGTATAATAACATTGGGTAATATTTTGGGGCCAGAAGCAAGGTTGCCTCTGCATTCGTTATACTTTGCATTCATTTCTAATTTGTATTTCTTTGTATAAAAATATGAGTTTGCTCTGCACTGTCATCATAAACACACATCATAAAATGTATGATTTAACAGCAATGCCATAAGAAAAAGGGGCACTGATTTTACTTTCATTTGCTCATTCCCTTGAATTAGTGCCTCTGCTCTGATCCAGAAAAATCATGCATTTCCATATGTCCCTGGACCACGTTTGTATTGAGTTTAGGCAATATTTAAACAGCAGCTTATAGATGTGTTTTCTCTACACAGTCTACAATACCTTTGCCAAAGTTGAACGTGCACAATTTACTTTGACTAAGATTACATCAAAATAAAAATTAACCAGGATGTAGTCCTTCAACTGACACCAAAACAGCTATTACCCTTCTCTGAAAGTTAAAGGGATAGTTCACCCAAAAATGAAAATTGTCATCATTTACTCTTCCCAAAGTTGCTCCAAATCTGTACGAGCCTCTATGAGAAGATATTGCGAAGAATGTAGGTAACCAAACTGTTTCTGGTAGCCATTTACTTGTATAGTATGGAAAAAAATACTATTGTGGTCACTGACTACCAGCAATTGTTTTGTTCTTCAAAATATCTTCCTTTGTGTTCAGCAGAAGAAAGTTCATACAGGTTTGGAACAACATGAGTATGAGTAAATGATGACAAAATTTTCATTTTTGGGTGAACTACCCCATTAGGAAAGTTTCAAGAATACGGATTAGTAAGATTCTGTTGGCTGGCCCAATAGTTCATGAGTGCCTGGGAAAGAAGTAAAGGTAGCAAGGTAGATAAGACCGTGTAAGTATACACGGTTTTTTTCTCCATGCTAATGGGAATTGTGGTCTTCTAGATGAATGGTGTAGTGTAACACGCTGTGAAGTAATGCAGCTTGTGAGTTATTGGAACTGACCACATAATGCTTTATTTAATTGTTTGCAGTGTGACTGTGGAGGTTTTTGTTTATCTGGAATTGAATGTCAGGTTTTGCTTCGGTTTACACTGCCAGTGTTGTAACTCCTACAGCAGTCTGTGCGTGAGATTAGACGTGTTGATTTTGAAGTTGATATAGCCGCTTGTCCAGGGTGGTGAAATTGATTCAGTTTCTTGTGGTGTGTGCTTTATGTCTCAATTACTCAATTATTTGTGTGTATTTGCTGTACTTAAAGGGATAGTGCATTCAAAAATGAAAACTCTGTTATCATTTACTCACCCTCATGTCATTCCAAACCTGATTATATTTCTTTTGAGAAACAGATAAAGATATATGTATTCTTTTTTTTCATGATTGGACCCTATTATATAAACAAAACATTCTTCAGCATGTGTGTTGAAAAACATGAGGCTGAGTAAATAACAGTGTTCGTTTTTGGTTGAACTGTCCCTTTAAATGTGCTGGTTTTGGTACGTTTTCTGAAAGGACCCTTTTAAAATGATGCACACTAAATGTGTGTCATTCAAATTCACTTTTTTTTTTTTTAATTCCAGTATGATAGGATTTGAGATAAAGCTGAGAGTTAAATCAGAGGCAGCAGTGCTCAAACTCTTGCACTTGCAGATATTTTGACTGTGCGCTATATAGTTTGACACCACAATTATGAAGGAATTCAAAGTTTCTTTTATTTTGAACTGGAAGTGAGTTTATTTTAATACCAACCACTTTTGTCCTTTGACCACTCCAAGCACAAAGTCACTTTTGCTTTTGTCATAGAACTGAATGATTTTGAAGTGACTCAAATGAGCAAATACAAATACATACAGATATACAGTTTATGTTATTGGTAAAATTATCCTCATTTTAGTTGCTAATCAAATTCTGTGTACATCTTGAAATTGTTAATGGAATGATTATGGTTTTGACTAAACATGATTGCTTTACTTATCAATGAGTATTCAGTAATACATGGTGTGAATTAAGCTATAGGGAAATCTCTGTGAGAATTGCCAGAGTAATGGAAATGTTTGCAGTATTCTGTACTAGTCTGTTGATTCAAAGAGGAAAAGCACTCTTGAGTTTGCGCCATCCACTTTAAGTATGATCTAATAGTTGTTTTTTGGGGGGTCAATTTCCATTATTTCAAAGAGAAGTTAGCCATGAAATGTTTGAACGTGCTCATACTTTCCTAGTATGCTGATGATCTTCCTTAGAAAAGCTCTGGCTAAAATTCCTTTGTAAACGTTCCCTTTACAGAGTTTACTTTGTAAGTTGACTTAAGTTTGCATATTTCAGATCCTCAACAGAGAGAAAGACATGCAAATCTTAAGATGAGTAGTTTTCTTTGGAGACGTTGCATTGATTGAGCAAAGTGTTTTGCCAAATTGCGTTGACTAAGAAGGCCCATAGAAATTTGCTTCTGCACTCTGGGAGATGTGTATTGGATTATATAATGAAGAGGGAACCCAACTTGTCAGAAATGAAGCAGAACCATTCATAGTGCGAACATCAAAACCAGCAATGCATATCTGAATTCATGCGTTTCATGCCCTTGTCTTTAATCCAAAGGTATATGTGTTCCTTTCTTATTCTCTTTTGGTAGGGTCTTTTATGTACAAAGGGAATCCTGTACAGTACTTCCACAGCAATCTTTTATTTATAAAAAAGAGTGTGTGAGGCAAATGTGTGACAAGAATAATTCAATGAGGAATAATAACCAGCATATTAAATAAAGACTTATTTTACATTAAACTGTTTTTATGTGGCCTCTTCTATGAATAAATAAATAAAATAGTATTTTTGCAGCACTTTAAATAAGCATAAAATTAATAAGGTATGAGCAAGAAAATTTACAGTGTATCTTATGTATTCTTCGGTCTTCCTACATCTGTCTTTTTTTTTTTTTTTTTTTTTTTTTACATCTGTCTTTTCATCCCAGGATTGTCGTCATTCTTGAAAACTAAGTAAATCTATCAACACATCCTTTGTCTGATTTGAGTCTGGTGCATTCTGTACTCAGACATCTTAATAGCGTAAATGTAAGAATTTTTATCCTACATAAAAGAGATGAAATATACTACAATGACCGCACTGACAATAAACTGAAACTCGTACAGCTTAGTTATAGTACAAAGACTTTTTCTTCAGAATGGCAGAATTGCATGGTGGATGAGTTCTGGACTGAAGAAGTTAGGCTTCATACACCACAGCAAAACCTTCATGAAAAACAACAACAATGCAATAAAATCAATAAAGTTATGTAGAAACCTCTGATAAAAATGACTTATGTTGATCATCAGCAATTCATCAACTCTGACTTTAATGTGACCGTTCATTTGAACTCAAGGTAAACTTACAAATGCTCACCTCTGCCTTCTGTCCTTTAAGAAAATGTTGCCTCTTCTCTGTCCTCTCCAAGCAGGAATAGCTGGTAGTCAAAACAAATACTATAAGGCTTGGTATTTTTTAGATGCTCATTTACTACAATTCTATATAGTGGCCAGTAGAGGTCAGTGTATTCGCTGCAGTGTTCTGTATGTCACTCATTCTGCACTGTGCAAATTTCAAACGCTAAAGCGTGGTATATAGGCATGCTTGCGCATGGTGACATAAATATAGACAATAAATAATAAATTAACCTCAAATTATTGCACTTTCTTATTTCCTATTTACTCTTTAGATTGACAAATATTGACCACCGTTTACATGTCCTGTCACAGACTTACCAGACACATTGTTTCTCCGTCCTAACAATCCAACAAAGATATCATTCATATTAGCTGCAAAAGACCAAAGAGAAAAATCTCATCAAGCTCTGATGTTACTTTAATTAATAATAGGTGTATGTTAATGAAGAAAACTGGAACTTACGTCTAAATGGTGAATTTGTGTCACGATTCGTTCCTGTGAAATAAAAATGAATAATAAATCCAACATAAAATACCATTGACCTTGAAGGAATATAGCTCTCAGTTCTGTCATTTACTCATCCTCAAGTTGTTTTAAACCTTAATGATGATATTTTTCTGTGAAACAACAACATGAAGGTGAGAAAATGATGTCCTAATATTGTGCATTTTTTTGTGTGCAAATTTCATCATTCATATGATTTAGTTTCCCTGTGTCTCACCTGCGCTCCTCCTGCCCATCAGGCCAATAAAACTGTCATAATCTATATCATTATATCGTTTCTCATAGCGCTCAGACTGGGGGTCGCTGTTGTCCTGTACAGAAAACACAAACAGGATCGCAAATGAAAGTCTGACCCACTAATGTGAATGACTCGGTAACATGAAGACTCTGGACTGTGATGATCATTAAAGTTATAAAAACAACTGGAAAAAAAAAAGATCAGGGAACTGCTTTGAAGAACTGATTTTACGATACAATAAAATAATACAATAAAGCAGTGAGTGGTAGATTTGTTTTTTGTGGCAATGTGTGTGTGTAAAAACCTGTATGTGTGTAGTTTGCCAGCGTGGACACTCATGACTGAACCTCTGTTTGAGCTCATATTTAACAGTCAGATATCACATTAATAGAGCCATTAAGGTTTTAATATCATTATGATTCATTCTAGCCATCTCCATACATTCTCTCCGTATCGGTTGAATTTTTAAGTGGTCATATTTCCGGTATACATATAGCCTAACCGAATATTAAATGAAAAAAAAAACATACTACAATAATAAACATCTATATTAGCCTACTTAAATATTCTCTATTAATTTTGTCCTCCAAACTAAAATTTAGATTTTTGCAATAGGCTACCTGTTGAGTAAACAAGTGACCCCACAATCAAAATACACTAGCATATATTATGCTATTGTGGAAGGTAATTATATATATTCATAGTATATATGTAAATAGTTAGATAGATTCCCCCCCCCGTTATTTAGAATGCTTTTAAGTAGGCTATTCACTTTTATTCAGTGTGACAACTAGCCCTATTAGATTCTTAGGCACATCGCGCACCTTTTCATCTCATAGAGCAAGTCCGTCTAACAAACCAATGTTATCCTTTTTAAAGTGTCGTTTAACGTGTACTTACCGTGAACGACGGATAGTCGAGCGCACAGCGCGAGGGTCGAGGACACGCGAACATCAGCAGCACATGAGAGAACAGCACGAGCAACCAACCGCAGGACATCCTCAGATCCACACCTGCGCCAAACTTTATTTAGAAAATCCAAACCAAACAATTCTTCCTTATAAAGCTAGAATAATTTGATCAAAGAAGTAATAATACCTTTTAAATACACTGAGATGAGCGGGAGTTCAGGAGGATGATGTTCAGTTCTGTCTTTCCAGAGCTGTAAAGACTCGCAGGTGCGCGCGTTCCTTTATTTGTAGCGTGCGTTCGCGCGCTCCGCTCACACAAGCTCGGGCAAGCTGGCTCTCCAATACGAACCAAATAATGATGCTAACATATTCTAGTGACGCAAAGTCATTAACACTCAGAGCCTTGACGTATTTGTGCGGTCAGTTATATTACTACTAAACTCACACCTTCACGTAAAATTCAGTCCAGTATTGTCTATGCAGATTGACCTGTGGTTTATTATTTCTGTAAGATTTGTGAAGCAGTGATTAATGAGAAAATGTGTAGAGTATAGGCTTTACAGTTCATTATATACAGAATCATAAGTTGGCAAATGGACAAGGTTATTTGCATTGTGTTCTGGGAAATAGAGGGTGTGTGAGTTTTAGAAGATTTTTTTATTCAGAAAGACTTGTGTTTGACAGAGGGTTCAACTCTTATTATTCAGTGGGATTATGAGTCATCTATACTGGTCATTCCATTTACTCCATCTCATTACAGATATGTCCTTGATTAGGACAAAGCTGTCGGTGAGTTATAGAAAAGGTGCTGCCTTGATTAAGATCTGTATGAGCCTGATTGATGCTTATGGCTTTAAAGCAAGGCTTAGATTTAAAGCTCTCTGAAACTGGAAGAAATATTCTTTAAAATATATACATTTTGTACGAAAAATACATTTGACCTCTTGACCTCTTTAGTCTGTTTCTGTGTGATGATTGCTGTATATCTCTAATTTTCCTACCTGTGAGACCGAGATGAAATCAAGATTGACATTTGCCATCAGACGCCTCCGTTCCAAACAGTTCAGTAGTGAATTTGTTGGTGTGTTAACAAAAAAAGGGGGGGGGGCTTGGGGGAGAAAAAAATTAATGAAAATACTCACCATGACAACAGGAATGAGAGTTTCTTCCTGGTGTGACAACTAGCCCCCTAGATGAATTCTTTTTCTTTCTTTCTTTCTTTCTTTCTTCATTTATTGCCTTTTAACATTAGATTTTATTGGCCTCCATGTTTTATAGGGTATGAAATTCTACTAAATTCATTTGCATAGAGAAGCCCTGAACCACTGAAGCCAATTAGTTTTTTTCAAATTATTCTTACTTCTCTCTTTTGATTCCTCAGCAAACAGGAAAGCTCTTAATGATACACCGACGCACTACATTCCTCATGAAGCCGGATTTGCTGTATACAAGGGATGTGGAGCTGGAAAACAGGACTTTGAAGTGATTAAGTCCGGTTGTTTGCATTGAGAACAAATGATTCCTTCAGTTCTGAACATTTCCATACCATCAAAACAAGTGATTATTTACGATAGTCTTGTCAGTGGAAGTAAGAAGCATGCGTTCCCATAAGACTGATTTGTTCCTGCATTTGTAAGAAAGTGTTGCTTGTTCGGAAGTACACCCACACTCACTAGTCCAGTCAGTGCTTCTCAATGGTGAATGACACCTACCATCTTTTGCTTACGCAAATCAACTCACACACAAACACACACACACACACACACACACACACAGAATCACTCTCATTTTCTTTCTTATAGCCTAATTTCCTTGAATTTTTACTGTATTTCTGGTCTCATTCAGTCACCAAATATCGATTCACATAATGTGTTCAGATTACAATGAACGACTGAATGCAAAGAAGTTCAATGCATGTTCATTGTTCAGACTTTGTTCTGCCAGTTGAAAAAACCCTTCACTATCGTCATCACCATCATCTTTCTTTCTTATATTAATTACTATATCCAAATGTGGCATATAATAGTACACTTATTTTTAGTATATTTTATTTGTTTGCATTTTGTGTCAATGAAATTCAGCATTCAAAGGTTGCTTCCGTTCAACCCTCGCCCACCTACACGCTCTCACCCAAACACACCTTTGAGTCTTTAGATCAAGGAGAAAATAGTGATTGAATGCTTCCTCTGTCCATGTTTTAAAAAGAAACTTTGATTGTCTGTCTCATGGTCAGTGATCATTGAAAGTACAGAGCATTTATCAGACTTTGTATCTTCATAAGCATAACCTAAAGTGACCTCAGTTACTGAAAACTTTGCAAAGATGATGCATCACTTTCCATCAAACATACATATGGCATGACAATGAGCAGAAGTGAGAGATAACTTGAATTTTTCAGTTTTCAGCATAAACTAAACCAAAGAATTTAACACTGCCATATTGCTGCTGGATGCGTTATACCACATTTTTAAGGCTGGACTGATTTAGGGGACAGTTCAAAACAAAACAAGTAAATAAAATAAAATAAAATATATTCTCCCTGCCTCTGACACAGTATACTTACACAAGATTATGTGTGTGAATATGAATATGAATGTATGTGAGAGAGATTTGCTCATTGATTTAGTAGTAATGCATTACCCTATGCATGCCCCATCCTGAGGCTACTCCAGGTAATTTTGTGTAATCCAATTATAACCATCCAATTATATCCAATTATGACTAAATAAGATTGCATCGAGTCCTATCTAACACATTTTACTACTCTGTGGCATCCATAATGACATGTAAACTGGGGAGATATTTGACTTATGTTCTCACACATGAACACACACAAAAATCACCCAAAGCCCCCTTAATTGGTGATACTGTATGATGAGTTCCCTCTTAAGGGTTTATTAACACTTGATATGGTGCTGTGTGTGTGTGTAATCACTGCATGTGTGTCACATGTGACTCAAGTGTAAGAATCCCTTTGTGTTTTGGGCCAATAAGTTGACATGTGAAAATGAGAATCGCACTTCTGCATATTTCTGCTTGTACCTCACTCCTCCCACCCGTTTCAGTGTTTCTCACTTAAGTGAGAAATGATGGCATTGACGCTGGAGCCATTAGCGAAATTTATTAGGCCCCATGTAATCAGACAACTGTGAGCTGGTCTCAGTATTTCATAAGAGCGTCTCTGAACGCACAACACATTGAACCTTGAAGCAGATGGGCTAAAGCAGCAGAAGACCACAAAGTGTCACTCCTGAAAACAAGGCTACAGTTCACACTGGCTCACCAAAACTGGAAAAATAGAAGATTGGAAAAAGGTTGCCTGGTTTGATGAGTCTCAATTTCTGCTGCGACATTCAAATAGAGTCAGAATTTGGCGTAAACAACATGAAAGCACATATCCATCCTGCCTTGTATCAAAGGTTCAGGCTGGTGATGGTGGTGTAATGGTGTGGGGGATATGTTCTTGGCACACTTTGTGTTGGGGAAAGTTACTTTTAAAAGTAATGCATTACAATATTGCGTTACTTCCTAAAAAAGTAACTAATTACGTTACTTAGTTACTTTGTATTGAAAGTAATGCGTTACGTTACTTTTGCGTTACTTTTTTAAATCTGGGCTGGGCTTGCTTTTTTGCTTTTAATATAAAAATTTCTATTTTTGGCAAATGTAAAAGCCCTTTCACACCAAAAGCCTCAGGCTGAAGGAAATGTAAATTCACGTCTGTACAGTATACACAGAAGAAGAAAGTTCAACACTCTTCAGCAATAAAAAAAGAAGAAGAAATGTTAGTTTATCTTGTGTAATTTTTGCTTATTAGTATGGCTGAATTGGATCACCGAAGGTCAGCAGCAAATTGGTTAATAAAATGGGATTAAATACATAAAGGATATTTGTATTATTTAACATATTTAATTATTGCAGCTTTGAGTCATATTCTGAGTTGCTTTTAACTGTTTTTATTAATTTTGAGGAAAACTAAATCTGATTTTTTTTTTTGTGAGTGAGTGGGATGAATTAATGCATGTTCACATTTATTCTAGAACTAAAGTAACATCTTACTCCCGATTTCTCTCAACAAGGGGACAGGAGAGCTTTCAATCAATAAATGGGAAAAAAAGTAACTGGCGTTACTTATTTGAAAAAGTAACTCAGATATTTTCTTGTAAATTAAAAAGTAATGCGTTACTTTACTAGTTACTTGAAAAAAGTAAGGGGGGCGGGGCTTGATGTTGCAGGGCGGAGCTATGGTGGGGGATTTTTGACAAAATGCTAATATTAAAGGGGTCCTATTATGCTTTTTCACTTTTTTAATTTTTTAAAAATCCCTTTTCAAGAACTACAACGAACGGCTTTTTTGGACGATTAATATGTCTGATGAAAGCTTCCCTCACCCATGAGTCACTCATTGGAATATCATTACAAATAATTCTGGGAGGTGTTTCACTTTTAAGTAAAGAATGTAATAATTCATTTATTCGTCAACTTTCTCAATCTCGAAACTCAATTTCTCCCAAAGGGAAATATTTTTGGGGTTCTAAAATAGATAACATTCAATGGAGGAAAACATGGTAACAAACAAAGGTTTCTTAAGAAAATACCTACTTTTATAGATTTCTTATGTGAAGTAGAACATTTAATTAAATCACTAAGAGTAATTAATAACAAAAAATGTATTTCTTTTTTGAAGAGATATGATGAGATCTTTCATGTACTGTGATTAATACTTGTTTTAGTGTTTTTATTTATTTATTTATTTTTTATTATTTTTTAATCCTCTTTTCTTTATTTGAGTTTAAGGTATTGGTGAAGTTTATGTCCGAAGAAGCAAGTAGTTTGAATCCCTTGAAATTGACTAAGTCACTGAAGGAAATGGTAGGAAATATTGAAAGTGCTAAGATGTTGCGAGATGGAAAAATGATCATTTTCTGCAAAGACAGTAAACAACAAAAGGCTGCTCTAGGGATTAAGACTATTTTAGGGCAAAAGGTTACTAGTCAAGTTATGGGAGAAAAGAAATGGATGAGAGGAGTTATTACTGGAATACCAACGAATGTATCAATAGATACGATTAAGAAAAGCATTTCAGGAGCAAAAGTGATAGATGCGAGGAGGCTGAAATATACCCGAGACAAGGAGAGGATGGACAGTCTTTCTGTAATGGTTCATTTTGATGAAGAAAAATTGCCGGAAAGAGTGTTTTTAGGATTTATGAGCTATGTAGTTCGACCTTACATTCCACCCCCGCTAAGGTGTTTTAAGTGTCAAAAATATGGACATGTGGCTACAGTATGCAGAGGGAAGCAACGCTGTGCTAAATGTGGGGGGGATCATGAATACGGAAAGTGTGAGGAAGGTGAGAAACCTAAATGCTGCAACTGCGGGGGAGAACACAGTGCGGGGTATGGAGGTTGTCAGATCAGGAAAAATGCGGTCAAAGTTCAAAATGTTAAGATAACGGAAGGATTAACATATGCAGAGGCACTCTTGGAAACACGGAGTGATAATTCCAATTGGAAAGCCTGGAAAGGATCACTCAAAAGCATCAAATTATAGACCAATTTCTTTAACATCTAATTTATGCAAAGTGATGGAGAGAATGATAATTAGCCGATTAAATTATATAATAGAAAAGAAAAATCTAATATCTTCATATCAGAGTGGCTTTAGAAAAGGGCGTAATACAATGGATTCAATAATATGTCTAGAATCTGACATTAGAAAGGCAATAGTGAATAAGGAGGTGTTGGTAGGTGTGTTTTTTGTTGTGGAAAAAGCCTATAATATGCTGTGGAAAGAGGGACTTTTAGTTAAATTAGACAAGATGGGAATAAAAGGAAAAATGTACAATTGGATTATGGATTTTTTGATTAATAGGACCATACAAGTAAGGGTCGGAACAAGTTATTCTAGGACTTACTCAACAGATAATGGGACCCCACAAGGAAGTGTGTGTAGCCCAGTTTTATTTAACGTAATGATAAATGACATATTTTCAATGACTGGACAAGGATTTGGTAAATCTTTATATGCGGATGATGGTGCCTTGTGGTGCAACCCGACAGGCATTGAAAGGAGTATATTGTGCAATGATTAGACCTATGATTGATTATGGCAGCATAGTATATAGTTCGGCATCAGTATCTATGTTGAAGAAAGTAAGTGGTATTCAATCTCAAGCACTAAGAATAGGAAGGGGGGGCTTTAGAACATCGCCAGTGGTACCCGGAGGTACTGGGCCAAACGGGAGAGGCAAGCTCAAATACGACCCTCTAAGGCGAGGGGAGCACTGCCTGAGACAGCATTACACAAGAAGGTTCTCGCAAATGCCACCTATACTTCCCGCTCGATGCCTCAGCAAGAGGGGATATCCTGGAGCCCGGACATCCAGGAATTTTTTGCAGTGTCATGCCGGGTGCCAAATGATCGAGAAGGCTCCCGCAGAAGCCTCTGACCTGGCCGCATGGTCCAGGAAGCATGAAGCCGGAACCAGGGCTATCATACCGGCTGGACACAATATCGACGAGTGAGGTAACACTGCCAGTCGAGCACCTGGTTTCTGAATCCAGCAAAGGGGTGCTCACAGAGGACCTACCTTAGAAAGGACAGAAACACACAGGTCCCGGAAAACGCTGCAAAGAAATCTCACCGAAGGATTATACACACATAACCACCAGCACATGAAATACATATATATACATATATATATATAGAATGGATCATACTCACCCACCATGGTTCCCGCGCCGGAGCCCCGTTCAAGAGGTGACTCAAAGAAGCCTCTAGTCCAGACCATCAGCAAGGTGGTCACTATGAAGCCATAGAACCAACCAAACATATAGGTCCAGCATAGGAGATGGTAATGCAGGAAAATTCCTACCTAACCTCGGTCAGGTGGAGTGCTGGTGGTTATAGGGGAATTAGGAGCTAAGGGCAGATGTAAGACCCCCGAAGGAAACGAGTAGATACTCAAGTATCACTCTGATCCGGACGAAAGCGCTGATGCCTTGTCTGGATCACATCCCTAGGTCTTGCCTACCTCCCTTTGACCCGCGATTCCTTCTACCCCTACCCGCAGGCGGGGGAGGAGCGCGAGCCGCGACACTAGCCTTCTGTGGCCGTCTCTGATCCTCAGACCGAGACGGACCAGGACCCCTATGCTGTTCGGGTTTAGACCTGGACCATTGTGAAATGAAGGACTGAAGGCGGCTGAGCGCACCTTTGCCTCCCTGAACTTCTCGACCACCGTCTCAACGGAGGTAACCAAAAATATTTGGAAGGCGAAACCGGCGGATACAGGGTCAGGGTGACACTGTCAGAATTCACTGAATGCTAAATGCCACACAAAGACATGATGTAAATAAGATATTGTTTGCAGTTCACGGAATCGTGAGATTGCGATAAATTGAAGTGAAAAATCGTGATTCACATTTTAGCAAGAATCGTGCAGCCCTAATACACTGCATACAACATCACTGATTACAACTTGTACTTTTTTAGAGAGCTTTCACTCACGCTAGACTGAATTCAGTGATATTCTTTGATAATGTAAATGTTCTTTGCTCGCTGTATAATTTGTTCGTTGTTTGAATAATGTAGACATGCGGCGTTATAATTAAACTTAAAATGTCTTTTTATTAATCGTGATCAGGTTAAATACAAATTCAGTCTAATTAAAATATTTTATGTCATAATATGGTACTTGCCTAAAACGTTATGATGTGTGTAGTTAATAGATTACATTAGGCTACAGTGGTTTGAGCACGTTTGACCAGAGACTAGAGTGCAATTAAAGAGCTGTGCTTATTGTGATTGACGGTGGCCGTCTTGAGAAGCGAGCAAGCTTCGTAAAATGGCTCATAAAAAGGACGAGGACGTGAATGGTTTTTACAAGTCGGAATGTAAAATTACGGTAATATTGCGTGAACATTTCACATGAAATGCTGTCAGTGTGAGGGGGAGAAGTAGGGACGCGCGCCGCGAGGCACCCAAGAAACCCAAGAAAGCTTTAGGCTATATTTCTGGACAGTTTAATAAATAATTAATCACAAAACTATCACAGAAATCACAGAAATTGGGGATGATCGAGGGGCACAAGGATAATCTCAGACCCGGCCCTGCGGCTGGGGCTGCTGCAGCACCCTTAGCACCCCTAGTTCCCACAGCCATGGTTTACTTACATGCTATTACAATCAAAGGTCTCTTTAGGAAATGATGGAGAAATGATTATGTGTGAAATGATGCAACGCCCTCTGTTGGCAATATAAAATAGCAGGGTCCAAAGTCCAATGCCACATAATTTGGAATAAATAAATAAATAGATTGTTTAGCTGATTCATAAAATAGATAGATATGTACATGAATTAAACAGCCAACAGAAAACTGATGTATACTTTCTTTTTTTTTTTTTAAGTATGATTGACTAATCATTGCAATAATCAGACTCACCACTAGTCACCAGAATTAATTAAAATCGGATTTAGATTGCGCAATATGCCTGTCAGATGTTGGATGTTGTATATTGATTCAAATATGTGGTCTGAGCAGAAGAGTAATGTTTAACTTGACTGAACCAAGTGGATCTTTGTGTGAGGGTAATGACCTGTAAGCAAAACATGAAGTCCTCCATCTTTTTATAATCACTTCACTAAAAATGTACGCACGGGTGCACAAGCCTGCTCTCTCTCACACATGCACACTCTCACACAGTCTTCCCAGGCATGAAACGAGTATTCTGCAATTTATCTGGGTCAAACACAAAGCCCCTGCACCCCTCCATAGTCTTCAAGAGAGAAAGCAGAGAGAGAATGAGAGGAAGAGAGGGGACATGAGGGTAAATAAACAAAACGCCCATAGAACACATTGATCCTATCCACGTGATGTCGCATTCATCACTGGGCAATGGGGCCAGTGAGAGAGAAGGGGGCAAAACGAGAGAGAGGGAGATGTATATGTTTTTGTGAAGGCTGGATTCTAACAGAGAGGTACTATCGGGATTGTTAGAAGGTAAGAGCCTTATTACTCTCATATTAATCTGAAGATCAATCATTTCAAAGCAAGTGTAACATGCAAATGAGTTGAGATATAATTTCCTCTGTAATTTAGATTTAAAAAACTGACAGACTGCATGCTTGAGAAGCTGAGAATTTTTTAATTTGAAAAAACTATTTAAAAATTATATTATAGAACCTTATGATGGAAGTTTTTTTGTTTTATTTAATTAATATTTAATTTGAAACTATTTAATAACATTCATACAGTAAATCAGAATTGGATTATACATTTGCAAATACATTTGAAAATACAATACAGTAGGGTCCAAAAGTCAAAAACCACATATATTTTTTCCATTTAAATATGGAAATAAACACAAAATTATTTTAGATAAAATTATAAAATAAAATACAAGTAAATGAATAAATAAATGAGAAGCAAAGTTGACGTTTTACTTATTTTATTTCAATAACTTGAATTTTATGTTAAATATATGGGTATGTTTAGAGAAGAAGTGTATGTAGAAAAGCAGGAGAGTCTTTTAGAGTGAGGAGTCTTACAAAAAAAAGTGCTCATCCCCTTTTTTCCTATCTTCCTTCCTTCCTTCTTTTTGTCCAGTTCCACTTTGAAAAAAACAAGCACACAAATACACATATCTCATGTTCTCACCCCTGTGGTGTAGCTACAGCTGCAGATATTTGTGCAGATACAGTATATACATAAACAGCTTCATGGACACTGCATGCACAAACGTAACTTAAAGTAACAGTCTACACAAAAATGAAAATGAAACATCATTTACTCACCCTCATGTTGTTCCAAACCTGCATGACTTTCTTTTTTTCGTGGAACACAAAATGTATTTTTAAGAATGTTGGTATCCAAACGGTTTCAGTTGCCATTGATTTCCATTGTATGGACAAAAATACAAGTCAATAGGACCCAAAACTGTTTGGTTACCAACATTCTTCAAAATATCTTCTTTTGTGCTCCACAGAAGAAAAAAATAAAACAGAAGAGTAAATGATGACAAAGTGTTCATTTTAGGGTGGGCAATTCCTTCAAAACATTCAACACTGAAACCATGATTTGCTTGATGTTGCAGGTCTCCACAGTTCAACATGACTAAAAGGAATTCAAAACTCAGATGGTTACTTCTCATCCACCTCTTAATGTCTGATGTAGTATTTGGCAGAGCTCCACTCCCTCAAAGCAACCCGAGGCCTTCAGTCACTTCAATGCCTCAAACAGAGCAAGTAGAATCACAAGTTGTTGAAGATGATCTTGCTGCCGCCCATCAGTTGGTCTCAAACCTCTCAGCCTCTCTACAAGGTCAGCTGGATCTCCAAAGCAATGTAAGCTGTGCAGAGCTCTCTAATGGAGGCTGGAGTGGAAAGGGTTTCTCTCAGGAGCTATTAGGGTTGGCAATGGTGCCCGTGCTGGTGTCAGCAGGATGTTTGTTTGAAGCCCAAGCACTGGTAATGCAACTCTATGTGGTGTTGGGGCAAAATGATACACATGAATTTTTACAGGACATTCTGGAGCTGATCAAGAGAGGTAAAGAGAGAGATTCAGCACACATGGTCCATCACAGTGTATTCCAAACCCCTTCATCTCCTTCTATGCTGAACTCTGAGTCTCAACGCCACCTACAGGCTGTAATATTTAACATTAATCAGCTAGCTGAGGTGGGTGAGAAAGAAGATAAGGGTAAAGTTGGGCCTAGTGGGAATTGCAATGGATGGGTGAGAGTGAAAGCCACTCGGTTTCTCGGGCAGGCCGCAGAACAGAGCAAGCCATTGTGTCTTGAAGAAGCACAGCAGGTTTGTGGAAGCTTGGGATTCCAATGTGCAGGTGTGACCCAGGATGGCGATTCTGGATATTTCCATGTTATCTTGAGGCCTGGAAGCCACGTAGTGCCTTCATCTAACTTTGAGAGCTGGATTCAGAATTGCAAGGTGGGGTCTGTCCGTTGGCGCAGAAACGGGATCCCTCAACATCACTGTGTAAATGAAAAAGAGGAGCGAGTGTATACAGTAGTGGAGTGGATTCCAGCAGTCTCCACGCTGTATAATCTGGGAACAGCCGTTTACTATGCTTCGGTTAGCTGCTATGACACTGCAAAAGAGAGAGCCATCTTCAGCACTGTGGATCTGGGCACAGACGCCCTCATGGCCGTAACAGGGGGAACCGCGGGGGTTGCCGGTTATGCGTTGGGGGCTGGTTTAAAAACGGGTGTGAAGGCAGGGATTAAATATCTGCTGAACAGCATGAAAGAGGAAGATGACCTGGTAATGAACCAGAACAGCTGGGAGGATGGAACTCTCGCTGTCCAGTAAAAGACCAAGGAGAAACCGATGAGGAGATTCAAGAACAACAGCTGCATTGCTCCATGGCCTCAAGGATTTTTCCACCTGTAGTAAATGATGTTTAGAACGCTCTATTTCTATATGTTCAGTCATAATAAATATGTTCAGTCATAAATACCTTAATATCCAAAAGGTATTTAATGACATTAGCAGGAAGTGACATTATTTTTTGGTGGGAAATAATAACAGCCCAAACATGAGCATTCTTTTTTCCCCCCCCATTCAACATTCCATACTGTTAGGTAATAGAAATCTGTATAATATTTTTATTTTTATATATTATACTATTATAATATGATATAATGTATCATTAATGTTTCAGAAGACACCCTTTTTATGCATCATGCTTAATTTTCTTGTCATTATGTAAATAATGCCTGAGTTTGAGCATATTTCTTAAAGTCTGGTATTCATATATATCCTATTTTAAAGGGTTAGTTCGCCCAAAAATGAAAATTCTGTCATTAATTACTCACCCTCATGTCGTTCTAAACCCGTAAGACCTCCGTTCATCTTCGGAACACAAATTAAGATATTTTTGATGAATTCTGAGACCTCTCTGACCCTCCCATAGACAGCAATGTAATTCCCATGATCTGTGTCAGCTGCGTCACACGGATACGTTGTTTTCGTTCAAATCAAAGCGTAAACAACGTAAAAAATGTATCCGTGTGACGCAGCCGACACAGAATAGCATACACTGTTTACGTCCAGCGGATATTCTCCAAAATGGCACCAGGGTGATGCGGAGGAGACGTTTGAATAAAGTCATAATTTTTTTTCTTTTGCGCACAAAAAGTATTCTCGTAGCTTCGTATAATTGCGGATGAACCCCTGATGCCACATGGATTATTTTACAGATCTCCTTGCTACGTTTCTGGACTTGGGAACATTTCAGTTGTGTTGCTGTCTATGCAGGGTCAGACACCTTTCAGATTCCATCAAAAATATCTTAATTTGTGTTCCGAAGATGAACGAAGGACTTACGGGTTTGAAACGACATGAGGGTGAGTAATTAATGACAGAATTTTCATTTTTTGGTGAACTATCCATTTAAACCAGGGCTGTCCAAACTCTGTCCTGGAGGGCCGGTGTCCTGCAGAGTTTAGCTCCAACCCTAAT
>NW_015649998.1:876826-899768 GCF_001515625.1 Sinocyclocheilus rhinocerous
GTGTGTAGTTAATAGATTACATTAGGCTACAGTGGTTTGAGCACGTTTGACCAGAGACTAGAGTGCAATTAAAGAGCTGTGCTTATTGTGATTGACGGTGGCCGTCTTGAGAAGCGAGAAAGCTTCGTAAAATGGCTCATAAAAAGGACGAGGACGTGAATGGTTTTTACAAGTCGGAATGTAAAATTACGGTAATATTGCGTGAACATTTCACATGAAATGCTGTCAGTGTGAGGGGGAGAAGTAGGGACGCGCGCCGCGAGGCACCCAAGAAAAATACAACCGCTTTAGGCTATATTTCTGGACAGTTTAATAAATAATTAATCACAAAACTATCACAGAAATTAAGTATCTTGGGGATGATCGAGGGGCACAAGGATAATCTCAGACCCGGCCCTGCGGCTGGGGCTGCTGCAGCACCCTTAGCACCCCTAGTTCCCACAGCCATGGTTTACTTACATGCTATTACAATCAAAGGTCTCTTTAGGAAATGATGGAGAAATGATTATGTGTGAAATGATGCAACGCCCTCTGTTGGCAATATAAAATAGCAGGGTCCAAAGTCCAATGCCACATAATTTGGAATAAATAAATAAATAGATTGTTTAGCTGATTCATAAAATAGATAGATATGTACATGAATTAAACAGCCAACAGAAAACTGATGTATACTTTCTTTTTTTTTTTTTAAGTATGATTGACTAATCATTGCAATAATCAGACTCACCACTAGTCACCAGAATTAATTAAAATCGGATTTAGATTGCGCAATATGCCTGTCAGATGTTGGATGTTGTATATTGATTCAAATATGTGGTCTGAGCAGAAGAGTAATGTTTAACTTGACTGAACCAAGTGGATCTTTGTGTGAGGGTAATGACCTGTAAGCAAAACATGAAGTCCTCCATCTTTTTATAATCACTTCACTAAAAATGTACGCACGGGTGCACAAGCCTGCTCTCTCTCACACATGCACACTCTCACACAGTCTTCCCAGGCATGAAACGAGTATTCTGCAATTTATCTGGGTCAAACACAAAGCCCCTGCACCCCTCCATAGTCTTCAAGAGAGAAAGCAGAGAGAGAATGAGAGGAAGAGAGGGGACATGAGGGTAAATAAACAAAACGCCCATAGAACACATTGATCCTATCCACGTGATGTCGCATTCATCACTGGGCAATGGGGCCAGTGAGAGAGAAGGGGGCAAAACGAGAGAGAGGGAGATGTATATGTTTTTGTGAAGGCTGGATTCTAACAGAGAGGTACTATCGGGATTGTTAGAAGGTAAGAGCCTTATTACTCTCATATTAATCTGAAGATCAATCATTTCAAAGCAAGTGTAACATGCAAATGAGTTGAGATATAATTTCCTCTGTAATTTAGATTTAAAAAACTGACAGACTGCATGCTTGAGAAGCTGAGAATTTTTTAATTTGAAAAAACTATTTAAAAATTATATTATAGAACCTTATGATGGAAGTTTTTTTGTTTTATTTAATTAATATTTAATTTGAAACTATTTAATAACATTCATACAGTAAATCAGAATTGGATTATACATTTGCAAATACATTTGAAAATACAATACAGTAGGGTCCAAAAGTCAAAAACCACATATATTTTTTCCATTTAAATATGGAAATAAACACAAAATTATTTTAGATAAAATTATAAAATAAAATACAAGTAAATGAATAAATAAATGAGAAGCAAAGTTGACGTTTTACTTATTTTATTTCAATAACTTGAATTTTATGTTAAATATATGGGTATGTTTAGAGAAGAAGTGTATGTAGAAAAGCAGGAGAGTCTTTTAGAGTGAGGAGTCTTACAAAAAAAAGTGCTCATCCCCTTTTTTCCTATCTTCCTTCCTTCCTTCTTTTTGTCCAGTTCCACTTTGAAAAAAACAAGCACACAAATACACATATCTCATGTTCTCACCCCTGTGGTGTAGCTACAGCTGCAGATATTTGTGCAGATACAGTATATACATAAACAGCTTCATGGACACTGCATGCACAAACGTAACTTAAAGTAACAGTCTACACAAAAATGAAAATGAAACATCATTTACTCACCCTCATGTTGTTCCAAACCTGCATGACTTTCTTTTTTTCGTGGAACACAAAATGTATTTTTAAGAATGTTGGTATCCAAACGGTTTCAGTTGCCATTGATTTCCATTGTATGGACAAAAATACAAGTCAATAGGACCCAAAACTGTTTGGTTACCAACATTCTTCAAAATATCTTCTTTTGTGCTCCACAGAAGAAAAAAATAAAACAGAAGAGTAAATGATGACAAAGTGTTCATTTTAGGGTGGGCAATTCCTTCAAAACATTCAACACTGAAACCATGATTTGCTTGATGTTGCAGGTCTCCACAGTTCAACATGACTAAAAGGAATTCAAAACTCAGATGGTTACTTCTCATCCACCTCTTAATGTCTGATGTAGTATTTGGCAGAGCTCCACTCCCTCAAAGCAACCCGAGGCCTTCAGTCACTTCAATGCCTCAAACAGAGCAAGTAGAATCACAAGTTGTTGAAGATGATCTTGCTGCCGCCCATCAGTTGGTCTCAAACCTCTCAGCCTCTCTACAAGGTCAGCTGGATCTCCAAAGCAATGTAAGCTGTGCAGAGCTCTCTAATGGAGGCTGGAGTGGAAAGGGTTTCTCTCAGGAGCTATTAGGGTTGGCAATGGTGCCCGTGCTGGTGTCAGCAGGATGTTTGTTTGAAGCCCAAGCACTGGTAATGCAACTCTATGTGGTGTTGGGGCAAAATGATACACATGAATTTTTACAGGACATTCTGGAGCTGATCAAGAGAGGTAAAGAGAGAGATTCAGCACACATGGTCCATCACAGTGTATTCCAAACCCCTTCATCTCCTTCTATGCTGAACTCTGAGTCTCAACGCCACCTACAGGCTGTAATATTTAACATTAATCAGCTAGCTGAGGTGGGTGAGAAAGAAGATAAGGGTAAAGTTGGGCCTAGTGGGAATTGCAATGGATGGGTGAGAGTGAAAGCCACTCGGTTTCTCGGGCAGGCCGCAGAACAGAGCAAGCCATTGTGTCTTGAAGAAGCACAGCAGGTTTGTGGAAGCTTGGGATTCCAATGTGCAGGTGTGACCCAGGATGGCGATTCTGGATATTTCCATGTTATCTTGAGGCCTGGAAGCCACGTAGTGCCTTCATCTAACTTTGAGAGCTGGATTCAGAATTGCAAGGTGGGGTCTGTCCGTTGGCGCAGAAACGGGATCCCTCAACATCACTGTGTAAATGAAAAAGAGGAGCGAGTGTATACAGTAGTGGAGTGGATTCCAGCAGTCTCCACGCTGTATAATCTGGGAACAGCCGTTTACTATGCTTCGGTTAGCTGCTATGACACTGCAAAAGAGAGAGCCATCTTCAGCACTGTGGATCTGGGCACAGACGCCCTCATGGCCGTAACAGGGGGAACCGCGGGGGTTGCCGGTTATGCGTTGGGGGCTGGTTTAAAAACGGGTGTGAAGGCAGGGATTAAATATCTGCTGAACAGCATGAAAGAGGAAGATGACCTGGTAATGAACCAGAACAGCTGGGAGGATGGAACTCTCGCTGTCCAGTAAAAGACCAAGGAGAAACCGATGAGGAGATTCAAGAACAACAGCTGCATTGCTCCATGGCCTCAAGGATTTTTCCACCTGTAGTAAATGATGTTTAGAACGCTCTATTTCTATATGTTCAGTCATAATAAATATGTTCAGTCATAAATACCTTAATATCCAAAAGGTATTTAATGACATTAGCAGGAAGTGACATTATTTTTTGGTGGGAAATAATAACAGCCCAAACATGAGCATTCTTTTTTTCCCCCCCATTCAACATTCCATACTGTTAGGTAATAGAAATCTGTATAATATTTTTATTTTTATATATTATACTATTATAATATGATATAATGTATCATTAATGTTTCAGAAGACACCCTTTTTATGCATCATGCTTAATTTTCTTGTCATTATGTAAATAATGCCTGAGTTTGAGCATATTTCTTAAAGTCTGGTATTCATATATATCCTATTTTAAAGGGTTAGTTCGCCCAAAAATGAAAATTCTGTCATTAATTACTCACCCTCATGTCGTTCTAAACCCGTAAGACCTCCGTTCATCTTCGGAACACAAATTAAGATATTTTTGATGAATTCTGAGACCTCTCTGACCCTCCCATAGACAGCAATGTAATTCCCATGATCTGTGTCAGCTGCGTCACACGGATACGTTGTTTTCGTTCAAATCAAAGCGTAAACAACGTAAAAAATGTATCCGTGTGACGCAGCCGACACAGAATAGCATACACTGTTTACGTCCAGCGGATATTCTCCAAAATGGCACCAGGGTGATGCGGAGGAGACGTTTGAATAAAGTCATAATTTTTTTTCTTTTGCGCACAAAAAGTATTCTCGTAGCTTCGTATAATTGCGGATGAACCCCTGATGCCACATGGATTATTTTACAGATCTCCTTGCTACGTTTCTGGACTTGGGAACATTTCAGTTGTGTTGCTGTCTATGCAGGGTCAGACACCTTTCAGATTCCATCAAAAATATCTTAATTTGTGTTCCGAAGATGAACGAAGGCCTTACGGGTTTGAAACGACATGAGGGTGAGTAATTAATGACAGAATTTTCATTTTTGGGTGAACTAACCCTTTAAGGCGTGTTCCGAAGATGAACGGAGGTCTTACGAGTTTGAAACGACATGAGGGTGAGTAATTAATGTCAGAATTTTCATTTTTGGGTGAACTAACCCTTTAATTTAGTTACAGACTTCAAAATGTACTGCATAACAGGAATGACAAGTAGTCACTTATAACGTAGCTACTCAAGATTTACATCAGTTCTCCAGCGTCAGCTAAGACTTTGACTCATGTTAAGCATGGGTAATATTTAACTGTTATAGGGCATCAGTGGGAGGAGCTACTAGAACACTACTAGATTACAAGATAAACAGAATAGACAACATAAAACCAAACTTTATAACTTTATATATGTAATTGGTGTATAGCAGTTACAAGTAAAATCAAATAGAAATGTTTCTACCAGTATTTCAGTTTTGAACACCTTGTTTTATATAATATAATCGTGTTTTATATATGCATAGTGTAAAATAAAGAAAAGTATTATTAACGTATTCTCACATGTTGATCTCATAATGTTTTCGTGAAGAGACGGTAGGGCCTTTTAAATTTCCTCGGTAGTAGGCAGTAGTAGGTGCTGGTACATCCCTCCATGACATGACTTTCACTTCGTCATTTCTTGGAACGCGAGAAGAGAGCTTTTGAGTTTCGTTTCTACCGCTGTTCTATCAACACCTCTCTGCTGTGAAGTTTGATTGACGGGTGATTCTACCAATTGTGGTGGTCAGTGTGCCCGTCTGCGCCAATGAACGAACGCGACGGTTTCAAGTTGGGTGGGACTTAATGATTTAGTGGGTGGGCAGAAGTGCAACGCGTTGGAAACATTGAGCACAATACAGCAGAAAGGCACAGCAGAGGGAGGTTTATTGAAGAGCCGTCGGTTTCCTGAGAAGTGCTTGTTGCGTGTGTTTATTTACTCGTCAGCTGATGTTCAGTTCAGTGCTGTATTGTTGTCCTTACTGTATGTCTGTAAAGGGCGCTTTGCAAAATTGAGGTTTGAGGATTACTTCTTCAAAAGTGCAGACGATTGTTTCAGGTAAGTTGTTCACTTATACGCTAATATTTACCATGAGATGCTCATTCAATCACCATCAGTCATTGTGCTGTCAAATGTATCGGTCTAGTGTACGATTACTGTATATAACGCTAGTAGATTATATCATTATTATGACCGAGGTGTTTAGAAACGCAGTTGTTGAGTCAGTTTTTCCGTTTGTTGTTTGTGGAGTGGTGTGCAGGTGTGAGGGAATTTTATCACTGTGAGGGCAGAGTGCATGCTCTTCAACCTTGGGCTACTTTAATTAACCCCGTCTTAAAACCCGTTTTCATCTTTTATTAGTTAGTTTCATTTATTAATACTTTAATATGTACAACATTCTTCTGTCATTTTTATCATGGACATTTAGACACACAATTTCCAACACATCTCAAATTATGTGTTTTGTCTGATAATAACATTTTATGATTGAAATCATGGCAATGGAAATGACATTTAAAAACATTTCTGGTCAAAATGGCTGACTTTGACAAGCCTTTATAAGGGGAAAAATATTATGATGTATCCACAACTATGGGACAGTTATAAGTTTTGGAAATTTGATGTGCACTATTTTAAAAGATTGGGTTGTTAAGTTTTTTTTTAAATGCTTTTGCTCACCAAGACTGCATTTTTTTAATCAAAATACAGTCAAACAGTAAAATTGTGAAATATGATTTCAATTAAAAATATTGCTTAATATTATTGTGGAAAGTGTGATTTTTAAAAAAATGATTCTTTGATGAATAAAAAGTAAAAAAAGATAAAATAGGAATCTTCTGAAACATTATAAATGGGTTTACGATCTAAATAAAAAATTTTTTTGAAGAATCTCTACAGTGCTTTTTCATACAAGAACAATTCTTACTGACTGAAAATGTTCAATATGACAACCCTTTTGCCCTTACAATAAAAAATGGCATGTTGAAAAGTCACGCCATAAATTATTATTCTGTGCTTCAACTTCCAAACAACTCCAGGATTTCTCTCCTTGGCTTGTTTTTGAAAATAACCACTGGAACAGGGCTTAAGCTCGGACATCTGACTTGCAAAGCAGTGGCAGGACAGTCCTAGTCCTGACCAGTCCTTGATCTTTGGACAAATATGAAATGTTTTTTTATTTTATTTTGTAGAATGACACAGTGGGAGCGATTGCAGCAGCTGGATACAGTGTATTCACAGAGGGCTTTTGATCTGTACAACAGAGATGAGTTCCCAATGGAAGTGAGACATTACTTGGCACATTGGATCGAGGGCCAGGACTGGTGAGTGCAGTACCTGTGTGAGCAACAAGTAAAACCTGTGGATTGATTGTTATAGTTCTCTATTCCAAAATATATTAATAACCATGGATGAAGATAAGCAAACAGCTGCATCAAGGAGTATCAACAAGTCTGTGTGTGTTACAGGGAACGTGCTTCGCGGGACTCCTCCCAAGCCGCGTTCCTGTTTCAGGTGCTTTTGGAGAATCTGGACAACCAGTTCAGTCGTTTTGCACAAGAGAAAGATAGTTTCCTTCTGCAGCGTAATTTCAGACGCTACAAACAAAACTTTCAGGTAAGTGTACTTCTGTTGCCAAAACTATCATGCCCGATGCCCTCTTTGGATTTCTGAGGATGTAAAAATGCTGAACATGCTAAACAAAAACGATACTGGTAAATTAAAGGCCTGTTTACACCAGGCACGATAAGTATAACCTCAACTGTGTTACTGTCCACACCAACTGATGATAAGGTTCTTTTTATTTCTGTGTGTGCTGTGAACATAATTCCATTTTTATTGTTCATCATCAGCTGGTAAAAAATCTCTTTATGGTTATAGTTATTGATATGTTCTCATTTACAGAAATAAAGTGTTAATCATTGACAGCTATGGGATAATGGGTTACACTTGCTTGTTTGCAGAAGTATCAAGAGGAGCCCTATACTCTTGCTACTATTATCAACTGGTTCCTGGTGAAGGAGAGAGAAATCTTGAATGATGCAGAGCTTGCACAGCAAGTTAGTACCTTAAAGTATCATCATCATCATCATCATCACTCTCATTATCAACATCGTAATCAGCATCTTCTGATTCTCTCTCAATGTCTCAGGTGCAGACATTGCAGGTTCAGCCAGCGGCAGTGGAGTTGGAGAGCCAGAGACAAGTAGAAAAGAGTTTGAAAGACCTTAAGACCAAAGTAGAGGTGTGTGTCTGTGAGTATACACATGTTTGTGTGTGTGTGTGTGTTTGTTTGTGTGTTTGTTCAAGAACATAATTCATTGTTTCATTTGGCAGGTGATGGAGCACAGCATAAGGTGTTTGGAGGAGCAGCAGGATGAGTTTGATTTTAAATATCAGACACACCTAATGGACTGTGAGGCTGCACACTTTATTTAAACGCACTGTCTTTGATTTCACTATATATGGTGGTGCTAATGTGTGTGTGTATTTAATGTGCCTTTAGCTTGCACAGAAGAAGAGAAGAAAATGCAAGTAGAAGGGCTTCAGAAGATGCTCAATGCACTCGATAAATGCAGAAGGGTAGGCACATTTTGTGTGCATTTCTATTCTATTCTATTCTATTCAGGCTTATTATTGTTAACTAAACCTAGTAAATAAATAAATTAATTATGTTTATTAACCATGCTGTTCTTGTATCATTGTCTCAGAACTTCCTGTCTGATATCTCGGCTATGTTGGACGCCGCTGATGTTCTGCGCTCAGCGCTTATAGACGAGGAACTGGTGGACTGGAAGCGGAGACAACAGAAGTCCTGCATTGGTGCTCCTGATGATACAAGTCTGGAACACTTAGAGAAATGGTAACTGCACAGGAATTTCTCTGAGCGATGATCTGTACAAACACCATTCAGATCTGTTTTTAAGATGTTTATGGCCTTCGGCAGGTTCACTCAAATTATAGAGTGCATGTTCCAGCTGCAGAAGTTCTTACAGAAGCTGGATGAGCTGGTAGGGAAGATGACCTACGATAATGACCCTATCCTAGTCCGAAAACCCCCTTTAAAGAGTAGAGTGGACACTCTACTGACCCACCTGATAAAGAGGTACACTCAAACACGTACACAACAACACACACACTGGAAGTCGTGGCCTAATGGTTAGAGAGTCGGACTCGTAACCCAAAGGTTGCGGGTTCGAGTCTCGTACCGGCAGGGATTGTAGGTGGGGGGAGTGAATGTACAGCGCTCTCTCCCACCTTCAATACCACGACTGAGGTGCCCTTGAGCAAGGCACCAAACCCCCAACTGCTCCCCGGGCACCGCAGCAAAAATGACTGCCCACTGCTCTGGGTGTGTATTCACGGTGTATGTGTGCACTTTGGATGGGTTAAATGCAGAGCACTAATTCCAAGTATGGGTCACTTGGCCAAATGTCACATCACTTTCACTTTCACACACGACTCTCTCTTCATGCATATGTGCTTCATTATTTGTTGGTGTGTTTTCAGCTCATTTGTCGTAGAGACTCAGCCATCCATGCCACAAGGTCGAGGCCCCCTGGTGCTGCGCACAAATGTTCAGTTCTCAGTTAAAGTCAGGTCAGACTCTAACATTATACAACGCATTACACCACCTATGAAACTGTGAAAACCAGTATTGATCCTATTTACTATAGCAATGATTATTATTATGCTTCGTTGTCATACAGTATATTGGTTGTGACACAGGTATATACTTTCAAACATTAGGAAACTGAGAATATGTTAATTCATTTTAGTGTACTGTCCTGTATATGACCCCTTTTAGTTCTAAGGAACTAAGTACTTAGAAATATTTGTGAACGTTACCTACTTCCCTTAAATATCAGTACTGCTTTTGTCTGCTTATTGATTAAATGTAAAAATGTTTAGTTCATGTTGCTGAGATGGAAGTGGAGAAAAAAAAGTTTCCCCTCAGGCATAAAATGACCATAACTCTCCTCTTTACAGATTGTTATATAAAGTTTCTGAACTGAACCATGTTATGAAGGTGACTGTTTCTGTTAACAAGTAAGATCGCTGTCTCTGTTTCTTTCCTCATTTTATATGATTTTTATTTCTGAGACTATAGAATCTGAGAGTCATTCTTGTTAGATTTATGTGTTTTGATATGGTTTCTAATGAGTCAGTTGGTGGTTAAGAATCCTTACTCTCTTTCCTCCATTTTTTTTGTTTAGTGCTGCTTCACAACTAAAAGGGTGAGTGTTCACTTACACAGATTTTTATTACCCCACCCCACAAATTCATGACTGTTATTTGAAATACCATGTTTGTATTTATATGTGTTTATATTGTAGGTTTCGGAAATTTAATGTGCTGGGTACCTTAAGTAAAGCTCTTAACATGGCTGAGAGTATGAATGGGGGCATGGTTGCTGATTTCAGACATTTGGTGAGTCTTTCCAGTGTGAGTTTGAATATATTGCCAAACAAAGCAACATTATACCATTATTACATACTATGAACTTGTTCATTTTTAATGTTTAGTTAATATTAAGTGACGGCACAACAACATCTGAGATAATATACCGTGGTAGACAATTTGGCAGTGGACCATGTTAAATTTTTTTAACCAAATTATGATTATAAAGATAAATCGTTGTGAATGAATTGTGTGCTAATGATAAATCATTGTGTATATGTGCTTTTTCACAGACTTTGAAAGATCAGAAAGTTGGTGGTGGAGGAAAAGGAATCAATGATGTGAGTTTTCTAAGGATCTTATGTATAGTAAATGCTATTAGTTCAATTGTGGCACGTAACATGCATAAATCCAGCAGATAGTCAACAACAGAAACATGACTGGTTTCTAGAGTCAATGCAGATTAAGGGCATTTCTACATCTGTAGATCGTTTGCTTTGTTCCAGAACAGGGGCTTAAATTTTGCAATGCATTTTCTCCTTAGTTTGGTTTGCTTTCACAAGTAAATATTTCAAAGCACACCCAAAATGTGATTACATTTACATTAATAACACATTTTAGTCATTTAGCAGACGCTTTTATCCAAAGTGACTTACAAATGAGGACAATGGAAGCAATCAAAATCAACAAAAGAGCAATGATACGCAAGTGCTATAACAAGTCTCAGTTAGCTTAACGCAGTACACGTAGCAAGGTTTTTTTTTAAAATTATATAATCAATAAAAAGAAAACGGATAGAACAGAAAAAGAATAGAGAAGCTAGTGTTAGTTTTTTTTTTTAACAACAAGCAGTTAGTAAATAGAGTGCAAGTCTTAAAGGGCAAGTTTTTTTTAAAGAATTTAATTAGAATATTGATTATTAAGTTCTTATTATTGTAGTAATAATAATAATAATAATATTGCTACTTATATAATTATATATATATATTATATTACTACTTAATATTACTACTTAATAATAATACTTAGTATTAGTGACTTACTGATTATTAAGTCACATGTGTGTATAACTGAGTTGGATTGCTTTCTCGCCACAAGCGAACCACTCCAGAGTTTTTTTTTATTTGGGCCAAGACCATCTCATTCAGTCGATCTCAAGCCAATTTTTTTTTTGGTACAGATCTGATTGCAATTTTCAAAATATATCTAAACGAACAAAACTAATGGATAAAACATGCCAGGTTATGAAACAAACACTCCAAATGAGTGTGAAAACGCAATAAGAGTCACTTCTAATAAAACACATTGAATTACAGTGCTGGTGATATTTAGATAAATAATTCCACAAAATACAAATACATAATTGTGCAAAGCTGTAATAATAAAAAAACTGAATTCAGAGTTGTATGTTTATAAATCTGGTTTTGTGTTTTGTGCAGCTCTCATTGAGTGTGACTGAAGAACTGCACAGAATAACCTTTCAAACCCAGTTTGACTATCAAGGCCTGTCTGTCCCTTTGGAGGTGAAACAACATCTTTTCCTCATTCAAACCATCCTCAGTAAAGTTGGAACATTCCATAGATTTGGCAGTCCAGTTTTTATGACCATACTTCCTTTTTCCATCCCAGACCTCTTCCCTTCCTGTTGTGGTGGTTTCAAACTCCAGTCAGCAGCAGAGTGCTTGGGCATCTGTTCTGTGGTTTAACATGCTCTGTTCAGATCCCAAGGTCAGGAGCAAGAGTTGCTTTTGGTTCATGAAAAGCTTGAATCATCATAATAGAATCGTTTTCTTTTTATTTGCATCACTACAATTCACTTTTGTGTGTGTGCATCTAGAACGTCAAGTTTTTTGAAACCTCACCTGCAGCCACTTGGCCACAGTTTGGGGAAATGCTAAGTTGGCAGTTTCTCTCTTGTGGGAAACGTGGTCTAGACAGTGACCAGTTGGAGACCCTCGCCATCAAGCTCTTTGGTATGCACTTGCCACACCTTTCATTCTTTAATAGAAAACATAATATAAAGTAAAATAAAGGTCATAAAGTAATCTTGTATTTGTTAATAATGTCATATTTCTTATTAGGTAAACAACAGAGCTATGACAGCTGTAAGATATCCTGGACCAAGTTCAGTAAGGTAAAAACACTATTGTGCAAGTCTTTGTGACATGCCTGATATGGATGTATGTTTACTCATGGTTGTCTGTGTGTGGTTTAGGAGAACCTCCCTGATACAAACTTCACCCTGTGGGTGTGGCTGGATGGCATTCTAACCCTGGTTAAACTCTACCTGTCAGACCTGTGGAGTGATGGGTATGGATGCCATATATAGATGATAGATAGATTAAAAAGTCGTCATGGAGTGTGTGTGTTTTCAACACAAGTGTGTTTGTTACTGTAGGTCTATAATGGGCTTTGTCAGCAAGGGGAAGGAGAGACTTTTATTAAAGAAGAAGCAGAATGGCACTTTCCTATTGCGTTTTAGCGAAAGCATCAAAGATGGAGGAATCACATTCAGCTGGGTGCAGTACGCTAACGATGGTAAACCATGTCATAAAATAATATGTACTTTCAGACATGGTTCAGTATTTGGCCACACAGGGTCCAGTAAATGTGAGACTGAATACACATTTTTTTTTGTTAGGCACTCCGAGTGTTCAAACAGTGAAACCATTCACCAGTACTGACCTAAAGCAGATTGCTTTACCTGATATCCTCTGCAACTTTCGGATCATGGTAGCAGAAAATATTCCAGTTAACCCACTGTGTTACCTTTACCCAAACACTCCCAAAGACCAGGCCTTCGGCAAATACTACAGTGAAAAAACTGGGGGTGAGTTGTTCGTGTAGAATGTGGTAAATTTCAGGCTTTGTAAAATACACTACTAAAAATTCAGCGATGTCAACATTATAAATAAATAAAATAAAACCTTTTTGACATTTTCCCTTAAGTCTGTGTATAAATATTACACTTTGACTATTTTTTTATTAATATTATTATTTAAAAACTACCCTAAGCAATATTTACTTCATTAGAATTTTCTTTTCTTTATGCTTTAGTTTAGTATAAATATAAAATTAGTTTGAACTAACCTGTAATACTACAGTGAAAAGACTGGAGGTAAGTTGCTTATGTAGAATGTGGTGAATTTCAGGCATTGTAACAACATTATAAAAAAAAAAAAAAACTTTTTGACATTTTCCCTTTGTCTGCAATATAAATATTACACTTTGACCAATTGTTTTGGAATACATTTTAATATTAAAAAAACTACCCCAAGCAATATCTACTTATTATTATTTAGAACTTTCTTTTCTTTATGCTTTAATTTAATATAAATATAACATTTGTTCAAACTAACCTAAACCTATTTAATGTAACAAGTACTAAATTGTTTCACCAAGAAATCATTTTCTTTGTCTTGTGATATTTTTGCTTTAGAGGAGAATCCTTACCTGAAGTACCTCAAAACCAAACTGGTTTTTGTCTCTAAAGAGTAAGTCTGTGTTTGTTTATTGGTTTACATTTGCATGTTGTGTGTTTGCATAATTTGCATAATTACATAACATTTATGACAGTGCACATGTGCTGTCTTTGGTCTGGTGTTTACTGTTTTGCTGTTTAAAAAGCAGTTTTTCAGCCTTTCAGTGATATTTAGTATGTATCTTGTGATTTTTATTTTTTCCCCTCATAATTTCAACCAAGCAGCCATTGTAGCCAAATAGATTTCAATGTTTCATCATAAACAATTAAGAATATTTAATCAGCTTCATTTATATACAAAAGATATCAAACATAAATGGCATTATTTACTAGCACAAATGAATAGTTCAATCAGTTGTTTTGAAATGATTCATTAAAAGTTTGGACTTATTCTTGAATTTGAAAACAACTTGAATTTGAAACTTTTTGTTTTGCTCCTAAAGTTTTAATCAGAAGGCATTATGATCTCTGTTTATACTGATAGTCAGTAATAGTCAATAATAATAGCGGAAATTTACAAGGCAAATAAAAAGCGCATTACTATAACTATTCATGATATTGTTTCGTTTTATGTCACCAGCTAATTTGTGAACTCTGAATATATCGACCAGCTTTAGTTCAGTGCTTCATTACTGCAAATGTGGTCCCGCACACATGCAGGCATAATTTTCGTCATCAGCACAGTCTGCTGATGTTTGCGAAAAGGAGCAGAATATGGAAAATGAAGTATATCTGGGCTTTAGAAATAAGATGTACTTTGCCGTACCTTTTATTGCTGCCTGTGTATAGGTTATACAGGTTATCACTAGATATTATGTGATGATGTGAGGGTCGCATTGTGAGATAACAGCATTCAAGACGTTACAGCAATATTATTTGACGATAAGTGTGATGATGTGAAAGTCTGGAGCGAACAGGCTGTAAGAATGAGTAGACACTGAGATGGCTGTTCTGCTGGTTTACTGGAGTGATCTGTGCTTGATTGCTGCAGGAATGGCTGTTCTGGCGTCAGAGAGGGGCCAGAATCTGACCTGTCCACACAGGACAGAGGTGAGTCCTGCCTCCACGGCCCCTCCAAATCCAATCAGCTCGACCCTAACCTGCATCTGATTTGCTGGATGATCACCAAATGTGTCATGATTGCAAAAGGCTTTCTGATAGATGCTACCTTTATGGATGCTTCTCTGTCATTCAGAGGCCCAGTCAACTTCGTAATTTTGTTTAGATTCTTCCTTTCTTTCTTTTCCTACCCAAGTGCATTTGGTTCACTTTGCACAAAGAGACCTTGTGTTTGTGTGGTGGGCTGTGACTGTGGTGTTGCTGTTTTTCAATAACACAAATCTAACCATAACAGTAACGCTGATTTAAAAACGTTTGTGGAAGCTTGAGGTTGCATGCCACATGCACATGCAAAATATAGGGATGCACCGATATCGATAAGCTGAAGTTATGGCCGATTTTGAAATTCTGCACTGTTTTGATTAAATAAATTAATAGTAGATGTCAAACACTAAAATGAGGGGTTTTACATGTTTATACTGTATTAATGAATTCTATGATCATTTTGAGATTTGCTAAAGATTTAATTTTAACAGGGTTGTTAGAATTTTAACGTTTTTAAAGTTTAATTTTGAGCGTTAGATGACAGCAATGGTTATATAAATGTATGACTGGGCAAAATGAGCAATCTCTAAAACTGGCTGATAACCGATATGATACCGATATATTGTGCATCTCTAAAGCTGACCCAACACTCTTAAGAATAAAGGTTTTTTTATTGGCATTTATGGTTCAGTGAAGAACCTTTTACATCCTTTGGACTTTTCCACTGAACCAAAGGTTCTTTATTAGATTATTAAAATGTTCTTCAGACTAATAAAAAGGTTCTTTACTGAAAGGTACTTTGGGGATCTAAAAATGGTTCTTCTATGTCAGAGCAATGGTGAAAACCTCCTTTTGGAACCTTTATTTTTTAAAAGTGAAGCTAAAGAGCATCAGAAATACAAGATGTTATTATTGTAATGATGCTATTGGGTTTATAACATCTCTCTTTCTTTCTCATCTCCTTCATGTTTAAAAGACCCTCCTTTTTCTGACGCGGGTGATGATGACTTGTTGCTCCAAGTGTTTGAGAAGTCTCCAATGCTCTCCAGCTCTACCACTGATGATGATATGCTTAACAGTATTTTGGACAGTGATAGCGAGTGCACTGTTCCAGATGCATTTCCTCCAACCGCCCCCCACATTTCACCATCATGCCTCCAACACAACTTTTCAGAGAGCCCTCTGGATATCTTTGCAGACGCGCTCTCTCCAGACATTGATGTTAATGTCACATTGCATGAGTTTATAAACTCTCCAGACATCCTAAATGGCATAAACCTTCGAATGCTGCCAGAGGAGTCAGATGACTTTGTCCTTGATTCTGGTTTGATTCAAGACCTTGGCTATCCCAACATACCGCTGACCCCCTGAATTTCATCCATTTAACACAAAACCATGATCCATGTGGTTAGCTAAATCTCAAGCCGTATAATGATTTCCGTAACTCTGATTTGTTGTAAATAAGTATCAAGTAGGCAGGCAAAATACAGCTCATTAATTCATTTTCAGTACTGATTTAATTATTACTTTATCCATTTAGTGTTTATTTCTGAATGTCTACACATCCAGTCATCTGTTACGTATCTCTATTCCTTTTTTTTTATCAGAGTAAAGCCTTTGAAAAGGCTTAGAGGTCAAAAATAGAACCTTTAGGATGAGGTCTTGTGACCTCACTATTCGTAAGCTGCTAGCAAATATTTGTCCCTATAAAAATAAGATGGAAAAAGGGTTTTATTGAAATTAATTCAAACAATATCAGAGCACTTTTGAAAATGGAAATTAGTGGAGATTAGAGAATAGAGTTTGGATGACTATTTATGTAAAAAAACAAAAAAAACAAACATATTTCTTCAATTTGACCCAACTAAAGATCATGTTTTTATGATCCAAGTATACAATCAGCTTTTATGCAGGTCGAAAGAAAAGTTTGTATTCTTTTATTCTAATTAACTGGGCCTTATTGGAAAGATAATTTGACAGTGAACGCAATAAACTTTATTAATGTGTTAAACACCTTTAGTTATGTGAATCAGGCATTAGCTTTGAGCTAATGGTTTATAAAGCATCTCAACAGCAAAGACATTTTTGTGCATGCATTTATGACTATAGAACAAATTCTCTATGCACAATTTGAAAAAAAGTGGGTAAAAAAACTGTCTTTGTAATAGCAACAATTAATTTAAAGCACCTTAAAATAGTGCTTGGTTTAAATGTTATCACTTAATTTGACATTTAAAGGCACCAGTGTTGATGATGCTTTTGTAGTAGTCTTTAACTCTAGGATTTGAGGCACCTTCACTTTTTTGTCTTTTGTGATCAATTTTTATTTTGTATAACCACTATTGAGATTGTAGAGAAGACGTGAATGTTTTGCTTTTTGATTCGATGGCTTTCACTAAACTGCCCAACTTGAAGCCAATAGAAATACTCCATTATCCTGTTTTTGGTACTGGATAGTTGAGTCATCAATTACCGAGTTTTGATTAGGCAGATAATGACACTGCTCTATCATTTTGAAAGTTGGAATAAGTTCTGTTATCCCAGTTGAAGGGAGATTATTCAGAGCTTTATCTCTCTGGTGAAAATACTTGATAATATTTGTTTTAGATGTTAAAAAAAAGAATTTGAATAAGACTGATTGTATGATTACTCTGAGAGTAACACTGTGATTAGCTGATAGCAGAAAAAAATGCACTTGAGTGGAAATGTGTAAGAACAGAATGCTTCTGATTTCTTGGTAAGTGAAATGATTTCTTGTGTAACAATGTTTACAGATAAAGAGGATGTGTTCCTCTAACTGAATCTGTTGGGTCCTGGAGGAGATTGGACAGTCTCTGAAATCTTTTAGAGAGAAAAAAGGCCCAAATAGTTTTTTGCCCCCACATTTCCTTCTTTTTTTTCTGAAATGAAATACCATACCAGAGTTGTTTAATCACTTTCTTGCAGAATCATTTTGTTACCCCATGATCACTTCTGTTTGAATTTGTAGACTTTGTTTCAAATGCATGTAACTAAGTTTTGCATTGTGTCAACTGTCAACCTGTAATGTGTTTTGTATCTGTGAACAAGACATTGTAGAGTTGAAATACCAGAGTGTTAACAGTGGTACACTATTCTCCAATAAAACATCTAACGAGAGAAAAGTCTGTCATGATGTCTTTCTAATTGAAAACCAAGACACTTACCTGATCAAGCAGAACGTTAATAGAGGGATGCGATATTGTGTTAAGTTGTTAAAACCTGTTAGGTTACCATCTGTTCCCTTACACAGGGACAAAATTGGATTTGTCCAATGTTCCATTGTACACCCGCATTTCATATATAGACTTGCAAACTGGATTTGGAATTGGTGTGAGTTATTAAACATTGATTTCACAAATAATAAAATAAACAGACTCTTGTGGCCATTCTGAGATCCATGAGCATGATACCCGGGATTTTGTTTGATGACCATAAATTTCTAAATACAATGTGGCCTTAGCTTTGACGTCATTTGTGATATGGCTCTTCTTTTGTTGCAATGTTAAGAATTTTTACAGATTACGCAGTCAGGAACACTTGTCTGGACTTGCGAAATGCTTGGTTTTGTGTCCAGCTCTAAAAAGGCTGGACGCTGACTTGAGATGGTAATATAAAAACACATAATAAAATTCAAATAGATAATAAAAATGGGATCTGGACAGATTCAAACTTTAATCTCCATTATAACAGAAGCAAGTTCATATACTTTCTGTGCTAACAGAAAAAGCCCTTTTGCTGACTTTATATTTTGTTACTTTATTTTAAAAGAAGCCATTCAGAACGACATTTTCATACATATGTTATCATTTTGAATCATATTTTAATTCTAGAACACTGATATGATGTGCAATATATACACATTACATATCCACATTTCGAGGAATTGTGCAAATAATCCTTAATAAAAATAAAATCATACAAGTTATCTCATATTCTGGAGGTCCAGCTTAAACAGTAGATAAATAAAAATGGAAACAACACAGCAAGCAAAAGAGGACTTAAGAAACTCTTGTGGTTTCCTATGTGAGGTATTAAACGAAGCAGCGAGGCATGTCTGTTCTTGTTTTCTCCATCGCCCAACTTCAAACTCCCATGTTCATTTGTGCGTGAGGTTACACATGTTCTTAATGTCATTATGAATCATTCCTGTGGTGGCACGCATAATTACTGCATATGTGCAATCAGAAAAATGAGGAAATGAAACCGAGAAAGTTTGTGCGTTTGCAGTGAAAAGCCACATGACACGTTTTCTTTCCGACCTTTGATGGAACTGGAAAATCCCACCACTTGAGAAAGAAATGCCTACAGACCATTATAGTAAAAAATGAGCTAAATAAAGAAGTACAAGCTATTTGACCATATAGAAAGTGAATGGAAAATAAAACCGTGCTTAATACATCAAATGTGTATATTTGAGTTCGATTTGGTTGTATTGCTTTAATTGTGCTTTATATGCAGCTGATGGAGGTGAATAAAGATAAACCTGAGAACTGTGAAGCAGGGCCGTGCAGAGACCTTTGGAGGGGCAGGTGCTCAAAGTATAAAAGGGGCACATGGAGCACGGCTTTTAATAGGGCTGTGCTCCTTGCTGAGACATGTATCGAAACGGATGCTTCTGTATTGATAGCAGCAAATGCCGTGACGCAGTTTTGAAAAAGAAACACAGAACAGAAAAGACCATTTTAAGTTTAAAAGTTAAATAAATATTTCTTTGCACCTCTTAATCACTCTGAAAATAGAAACAGAATTAAATTAGGCCTATTATAATTATTATTGTGTTTACAGGGTAGGCCTATGGTGGTTTTGCTGTTGTAAACACTACTGTTGTTGTTGTAGAAAAATATCAATAATATAAGTACAAGCACACCGCTCCGCTGAGAACTCCACTTACAGGTGTAGTGCCGAAATTTGCAACCTGCCAAATTATGCACCCCCTAGTATTGGTAGGTTTAGGAGTAGGTGTGGGGGAGGGGTTAGGATTAGGGGTGGGGTTGGGATTAGGCAATCAGGTAGTGACTTCAACGAGGGGTGCATAATCTGGCAGGGGTGCAGAATTCGGCACAACACTGGCAGCCGTGGACGTTAATTTTACTAATAGTTAGATTGGGCAGGCCTTCACAAAATGGTCACTGAACATCTACAGCACAAGATCACTTTCAGATTGAAATGAGTCGGATAACATTCTTCATTATCACTTATCTTATTGTGAACCGACGGGTTCTCCATATCCAAGTTAATGGACGTACAGCTTTGCCTAGTAGGTCTTTGTAGGCCTGGTTAAACTGCCGGTTCATGGCTGCGTACAACAAAGGGTTAATGCAACTATTTAACCAAGTGAGGTTTGCACAAAACATATGAATGACCTGTGGCGCACGGTTCGCCTTATCAGCGACATTCAACAGCAGAAATGGCGCAAAACAGCCAACAAAACACAAGAAAACTGTAAAGCACATTCGAGTTACACGCTTAAATTCACTGTCCTCTCCTGAGTTGGCAGCTGGAGTGGTCTGGATTGTTACCGGAGTTGGTTTAGAAGATGTTTCTGTGTCTTTTGAGGCATCTTGAATGGAGTTTTTTGGTTCTTTTGCGCTTGTGTGGCCCTCAGATTTCTCCAGTGCTTTGTTCTTATTCTGCTCCGCTCCTGCCTCTTCATGACTGATCTCACAGCTTTGAGTTGTTGAAGCTCCAGCACTGATCCCGCTGTCATCCGTCGTTGTTTCGGCTTTAGCCCTCTTGCGTTCTGATGAGCGACGACTGGGCCTGTACTTCAGAAAAGCCTTAGAGGCTACACGCACCTTACGGTAGATCAGAAAGTAGAAAAGGCCCACACAACCCAGGCCCAAGAAGAAGTACAGGAAGAGCAGCACGGTGGTGTAAGGCCGCCCTTTAGTCCGGTGAAAACTGCAGGTGCACACTTGTGGGGCAAACACGTAGACGGGCCAAAGTGGGGCGAAACTGGCTACACCCAGTAGCCAGGATGAGATGAGGAGCACCGCCACTCCACGGTGGGACAGGAGCAGACGGGCACAGCGAGAAGTGCGATGCGCAACAACCAAATAACGGCTCAAAGCGATGAGGCATAATGTAATAATGGACACGCTGTTGGACAGGAACAGGAGGAATCCAAACATACGGCACCACGTGGCTCCACCTCTCCAGTGCAGGTGCAGGTATGAATCAGCACTGACCGGTTGGAGGATCGTGCAGTAAAGAAGGTCAGCGAGGGCAAGGTTTACTATGAGAACATTGAAACGTGTCCTCAGGCTGGCATCAGTAGCAAAGGCGAGGACGGTCAGAATATTCCCTATGGTTCCTACTATGGTCACAGTCGATCCCAAGAGGACGCCAAAGTAACGGTAGCCCTCCACAGACGGGGACGCACAAGAAAAGGTATCATTTCTTAGAAGATCTGTGTCGTTCCACATCCTGAGAAGACACAAAACAGTAAGCTCATCAAAATCAAACATCCTTGTGGTCCTAATAAATAGGTCATACATTTTTTGGTGTACTTTTGTAAGCACAAACATGCTGTGCTGAGTGAATGTTTTATTGCCCACATGTCACTTTATTAAGGGCTGCTGGTTTCATTTTTCTTTCTGAAACTGAGTGCCACATTTTAAGGTCACTACAAACCACATCCTGTTAAAGGCACAATATGTAATTTTCGCCACTAGAGGGCGCGTATTCAAAATAAACAAAGAGGCAAAGGCGTAGTTTGATGTCGACACATGGCTCGAAAGCAGCGGAGCTTTTATTATGCCACAGTTGACCGCTTCCGCTCCTTCCGGTCGTGCGTATGTGGGAAAAAAAGCAGCACTGTTTTATCATACTAGATACATTTGAAAGTTCTGTTATAATGCTACTCTGTGCGGTCGTCACCGGTCTAATAAAACGCACAACATATTAAAGCATCTTTGGGGGTTCCATCCCTGCGTCTCAATGTTCATACTATCCATCCTAAATAGTATGTGAGATTAGAATAAGTGTGTCCCAAAGCATAGTATGTTGAAAAGAGTATGCCAAAAGTCCCCGGATGGTCTACTATTTCAGGTCGATTTTTGAAGTGTGGATCCGTGCACACTCTAATGGCTAAAATTTCCCACAATGCATTGCGCTTTGGGGAAGGATTCGGTCCAGAACTACAAACACGAATAAAACGCGTTAGAAAAACTACAAACGTGGCGGATGCGCGCGATCGAGGGTTAGGTAGAGAGGTTTACAAAAGGTTTGAGTTACTAATAATCAACATTTAACCTGGTAAAAAAAAATTTTTTTTATTGTTATCCGTGTTATAATTCATCTGCAACAGCAATGTGAACTTTTATAAACATCTGTTCGGTCGTTAACTTTTAAATTCATCATTATGCAGAAAATATGAGCAGAGTTCTCCACATGAAAGACCCGCGACTGGCAGATCAACGCAGACATCCCACCCTGCAAAAACTCATTTCAGGGAGGTAGTACCACCCCCAACAGCGTTTGATTAAGACACGTTTGTTTAAGTAAACTAAATTAAGAGAACATTTTTGAGCACATATTTGAATTATTTACAGTACACACATACATACATTCATTACTTTAGTATTATGTTTTCTGTCTCAAATGGCTAAAATAAATGGTAATGCAACTATTATGCATGCAGTTCATTTACAAACTTTCCTTGTTCTGTGATGTGGCTTGCTTTGCAGATTTTAGCGTTTTAATGGATGGCTCAAAGTCATAGCAGTCTGTGTCACATAAAACTGAAAAAAATAATGAAAAGGCAATTATGCATTTACACACCTAAGGATTATATCAACCAAAAAAGTAACTGCTTATGTGTAAATGTGTAAACATAAAACCATGTCTGGAGAAACGACAAACAACAAGTGCTACTCTACACTGCTATTTTTGGGTGAAGTAACCCTTTAACTTTTGTTAATATTCATGTTAGTTCACAGGTCATTAACTAATGTTAACAGATACAACTTTTGAACTTAAAAATGTATTACGAAATGTTTGTATTAACATTAGCTAAGACTAATAAATGCTTTAGAGGTATTGTTCATTGTTAGCAGGGGCGGATTTAGTGAATTGGGCAAAATATAGGAATGGGGCCCTATACATTTGCACACATTTTCCTTGATCAACCTTGAGGTTCCTTTTTTTGTTGTGATGCTTGCTTCTGCACAATGGTGCCCCATAGTTGTGTCCAATGTTTCTACATTTTTCATGTACGCGTTATAATGGCTTTCTTTCATGTTGTAGACCACAAAATAGCAACTGATTTACAGTTGA